>NC_089594.1:68928641-69228641 GCF_019320115.1 Miscanthus floridulus
CCGACCGATTGTGCATAAAAGGCCTTCGTTTACGCATGGTCTCTGCAAGCATGGCCTTTCAAAATGAAATGGCCTTTTAGGCTGCGGTTCCTGCCAGCAGCCCAGTAGTGTTACTTCTCCTATACCTGATTTTCCAAATCGCCTCGGCGCTGTCATGCGTTTCCATGACCTGGGCTGAGACAAGCCCCATTTCTGGGTGAGTTTCACAAGTGGCAAGGACCAGACCCTATACCTTGCAAAATCAAAATGGCCAGTATATCCTTGAGAATCCTGGAACATGCATGCCACTGAGCTGGTAATGCCTGAGGCTACCCCAAATAATACCAAAGAGAAATAAGACTTCTTCGGTTCTAAATTTAAAGTTGTTCTGTATCTTCTAGATGCTTTATGTTGTGCACCTAGATACTAGCCCCGTTCGGCTTACCCCATATTCGGCTTGTTCGGCTTATTTTTTCAGACGGAACAGTGTTTTTCTCTCACAACAATTCAGCCAGAATAGTGTTTTTCAGCCAGTTTCAGTCAAGTTTCAGACCAACGAACGGGCCACTATCTACATATAGAAAAGCCAAAATGACTTATAATTTGTAATGAATGAAGTACAAAACCTAGTGTATTCAGAGATCCTATCTGTCACTGTCCTTAGAAGGCTTTGTTGTGGTACTGGTAAATAACTATGAGCCATTCTAATATATTAAGGCAGTTTGCTTTGGCCGCCTCCTAATATGTCCACGTCACCTTAAATTTTGTTAGCCGTTCGATCCACGTCACCTTAAATTTTGTTAGCCGTTCGATCTTCCCATCCGATGACCCAGATTTCATAAAGCAAATTTTACCGAAAGCGACTTCTCGTAATTCTCCTTACTTATCCAGCTTCTCACCTGCTTCTCATTGGACTCTCCTGCTTCTCGTCCGAAGCCAAGCAACCAAATATATATCCAGCTTCTATCTCCTTCCTGAAACTTCTCAGAATATCGCCTCCTCCTCTCATCTCTCACCCGTCACTCCTAGCCCCGACGCGGACGTGCGACACGGACATGGCGACGACGGCTGACGCCGCGGCTGCAGCCCCTCCTCCTCCTCCTCCCCACCCCAGCATGTCGTCGGCCCAGCATCGTGGCTCACCGCGCCAGGGGCGGTCGGGGCGCGACGGCGTTCCCGGCTTGCGGCGCGGCTCCGCCCGTGGCCACCGGCGATGGTCGTCCCCGGCCACGACCCGGCGCGACCGCCGCCACCGCCCCCCCCCCCGCTGCCCGCCGGCGTCACTTCCCCCCGGAGCTGCCTCCTCCCTCTGATCCGTGTGTGCTACTATGCTCCAGGAAACCCTACCTGTCCGTGCTACAGGTCGGGGCAGCACAGCACTGACCCCGCCTCGACGACAGTGCCCTGCTCCCTCATCGAGACGCTCGCTGGCGACAGCAGCGGCGGCCATCCTCTACTCAATTTCTTCCTCCTTGACCTCCCTTGGGCTTGGTACGGTAGCCTAAAAAATCCCCTTCAACTCCTTTACCACCTTATGTCTCTAATCCCTTGATTTCGCTTTCTGTATGTATGTATTATTTTTACTTACACATACAGTTTGTGTTCTCGAAAAGAAAAACCTAACCATGTCTCAAAGCTTTCTGTTACTGTTGTGAACCTTTTCAAAACATACACAAGCATATGCCATTGCTCATCATGTACGTACAAGAGCATAGGTCACTGTCTTTTGGGTATGTCTAAATACCAAACTAATTTATGCTCTGATGAATGTGATGTAGCCTTCTGTATGTTTTTTTAGTTTGGATTTAATTTTCAATTATGTTTTTTACCTGTTTAGAAACATGTGAGTTATGTTTTTAATCAAGATCCATGCTGTTGAGACTGAACCTTCATATGTATTCTCTTTCATTTAGTCAGACAATTCTATCTCACAGGGATGATCGTCCTCTTATCTCGACCAGGTAACCGGTGATCTAAGATGTTGGACTGCAGGCTTCTACAGAGAGGGCAACAGTCAGCGAACAGGTAATCAACATCACAACAAACAATTTCTAAAGGATTCACACGGATGTCTATTGTTTCGGTGGATCTACAATCCACTGAAGTTTTACTTTCGTATAGGCCCTTTCTATTTGAGGATCACGACCATATGATTTAACTATCCACTGAATTCCCTTGGGATTGGTTTAGTAGTTGTTAATTACATAGACTAGCAAACAAAGGAAAAAGCCGAATGTTTAAGGTCAAGTTTTCCCATGCTTACTGTTTTTTTAGGTCTATACAAGATTATGAGGCAATTGTTCTTAGTTAATCGACCTCTGGTTTAGTAGGCGTTATTTAATTTGATTCCATTCCTGGTAATTGTAATTTGTAGGAATTATGTAATTTAGCTCACAAAATGGTTTGCTAGGCAATTAGGCAGCCTATCAGTCGTTCTCTTCGTATTTTAATTCCAGTTCAGTTTAATGGTATTTTCGGCGCTTCTCTCTCTCCTTTTACTCAAATGATATTCATTGTTGCAGCTTGATATGGGTCCATATAGCTACTGCAGGATTGCATGACATTTGGTCATTGTACTATCGGAAACACAAAAATGTGGAGTTACATGAGAGGTTGCTGCCATAGATTAACACGTATTTTCTAGGCCTTCCGTTGGTATATTTATGGTTGGGTAGAGTAGTATATTCAGATATATGATTCTACCAAACCCAAGGCCTTCCTATACATAATTTTCTAGGCCTTCCTATACATAATTTCATAAATTATAAGTTAACACTTAGTTCAGGTTAACCATACTTTGTGTTTTTACTTTAGGATTTTAGTTTCAGACCATATTAAAAATTTTGGTTTATCATTTTTACTGAATCTACATCTTTTTATTTTTTTGTGTCCAAAAATACTAATACCAGTGTCATTTATACATCAGTTAGGCCCATCCAGATGATTCCAGTTACAGCCCTAATTACGATGACTTGTTGAAAAAACTGAATTATGCATTCCAATAATTCTCCACCTGCTGTGGAAGGTAAAATATTTTCCCAGTAATTTTAAAAAATTGACTAAGGCAGTATGCGGCATATATTGTTTCGAATACTCAGTAATTTTTTGAGTATTTAGCTGCAGAACATAGAATGCATTCGTCAGCCTTAGAGGCACGCTCTTGATTTTAATTTCTTCACTGCTAATTGCAAATCTAGGTTTACTCAACCTTGATGCCTTTCTTTGCAACAAAAATATGAAATACAACTAGCCTAAAATTATGTGGTTCTAGGTTAACTCTAATTTGAATAACATAGAGTAGGATGTCCACTTTTAGATTGCCCCTTGAATATCTGATACGATGTCCATAGTTCGTTCATGACTTACAGTGGACCCCAAAGAAGGACAGCTTTTGGAGGATGGACAAGGTGTTAGCTTCCTATGCTACAAAACCGTCGTCTATCGACAAAGGACAAAATGGACCTTCCTCTATCTAGATTGTTGCCATCTGAACCTTTTTTATGAAAGATATTTGTCTTGATGTTACTGACAAGTTTTTAAAATTCCTTTGTGCTTATTGTTGTCTATCGAAAATTGACCATACATGTTCTAGGTATTTGCATGTGACCGCTTTTCTTTTCGGTCTTGTGAGTTCTTGTTGTTGCACAGGAAAGCAGATGGAGAAATGGTGGCAGCAAGGACAGCCAGTTAGGACAATAGATGGTGAGTTCTTGTTTAACCCAGCCACTTCAGTTGTGTAATTCTTCTTAGAAACATGATAACCTGGAGCGTATGGATTTAATTTTTCCTTCATTTTGGTGTGCTTTGCAAGAACAAATATTGCGTCTTTGATTGCTTAGACACAAATGGTATGGTCTATTGTGCCGCGATTGGTGTTGTGCTTCGTAATATAACCCAGAGAAACAAATAGATCTGTTCCTCAGTTAACCTTTGCTAAATAAACCTTCATTGTTACTCATGGTGTATGCACTGACCTTGATTATTTCTTATGCCATTGTAAGGTTTAGTTTCTTGGGCCACTAAAGAAAGGAGAGGGATTGGGCTAACTTTAGAGTTTGCATTTTGGTTTGTTTTTCTGTGACTTCTCTGCTTGCTTATGCAATACATACTTCTCTATACCATTAGGTTGGAGACCAAATGGATGATTTCTTTTATCCTTTATTATTTCATTGTAGATTCTCTTATCTCCTGATGCAAGATGAATTGTATTTAGTTCTTAATTTTTGCATGTTCGGTGTTTGCCCTACTGAATCTAATATCGTCTGGTTTTACTTTATTTCTTACTGAAAGCATCTAGGCCCCTAGTTGGGTTTCGGTGATTAATGACAATACAAGATTACTATGACTAACGTGTGTTTTTGCAGAGGCAATTAAGTTAGGTCATGGTAATGGGAGATCGATTGGGCAATCGAGATGGTCATGCCCCTACATGGAAATCGTTTCGGTTTTCAAAGGATGGACGACAAGGTTAAGGATGACTAGTTCTAAGTGTCGATTGGAGTTGGAGAGACACTTAGAGTAGTTTAGGACTTTGTTTTTCCTTTGGCCGTACTATTAAGGGGGGTATGGACGGATAGCTTGACCTAGGTGAGTCTAGTGAGTTAGGTGTGGTGCACACTTATTAAAACTAGCTCTAGGTAGCTCCTACGAATGCCTAAGATCCTTTGGAGCAAACTTCATTCACATATGATCGAGAGTTGGAAGTGAATAGAGGGTCAATGCTGACCGGACGCTAGCTCCGGTGCGACCGAACGCTGGCCGCAGGGTCCGGTCAGTTCATTTGATCAAGCAGTCTGCGTTCAGTGCGACCGGACGCTGGAGAGGTCAAGTGACTGGACGCTGAGAGGCAGCGTCCGGTCGACTCCAGTAAGGTTCTAGAGAAGGGGAATATGTGACCGGACGCGTCTGGTCAGTACTGACCGGACCCTGGGGGTTCAGCATCCGGTCGAGTACAGTAAGGTTCCAGTAAGGGTTTAATGCGACCGGACGCGTTCGGTCAGTGGTGACCGGACCCTGCCAGCATCCAGTCAACTCATTTTCACTGGTTCACGGGTTGAACATGACCGGAGCGTCCGATCAGTACGACCGGAGCATCTGATCACCCCATAGAAGCTCATAACGGTTCGTTTTTTAGGCTGCCTTATAAATAGAAGCTCCACTCGTGTGTGGAGACACTTTTGCTCATTCCAATAGCTGAGAAACACGTTTGTGAGTGCCAAAAAGAGCAAGGTCCTAGTGAGGTGATTGAGAATCGAGAATCCAAGAGAGTAGCCTCATTAGTGAATCAAGAGTAGCAAAGTGTGCATCTATATTCTCATTAGGCTTCGAGTGGTCAAGTGAGAGTTCGTGCTTGTTACTCTTGGTGATCGCCATCACCTGGATGGCTTGGTGGTGATTGGGAGCTTGGTGATCACCCGGCGGAGCTTGTGGGTGACCCAACTCAAGTTGTGAGCGGCTTTGGGTGATTCGCCGTGACGGAGTGTCGAAGAATCAACCCATAGAGAGCACTTGATCCTTGCGTAGATCAAGGGGGAGCTACACCCTTGTGCGGGTGCTCCAATGAGGACTAGTGGGGAGTGGTGACTCTCCGATACCTCGGCAAAACATCACCGTGTTCCTCTCTCTCTATTTACTTTGAGCATTTACTTTAAGTATTTACTTTGAGCAATTCAATACTTGTCTTTACATTCATAGAATTACCATGCTAGAGTAAGTTTGGAACATAGGTTGCAAGTCCGTTGTGCGTTAGTTTGATAGAAACACTTTTCTAGGCACTAGGGGTTAATTGGGCTATCCGTAGGATTTGATTATTGCAAGAAAATTTAGAATTAGCCCAATTCACCCCCCTCTTGGGCATCTTGATCCTTTCAATTGGTATCAGAGCCTCGTGCTCACGTTTTTAAGCTTAACCGCTTAGAGCAAGATATTTCACGGGGATGGACCTCCTCCTATCTTTGAGGGAGATGACTTTCCATATTGGAAAATCCGCATGGAGGCGTACTTAGAAGCTCTAGACGTTGGTATTCTTAGAGCCGCCTCACAAGGCTTCCCAAAATCTTGGGATGCTACTAACCTACAAGGCGATGAGGTTAATTATGAAAAATGGAATGCAAAGGCTCACAACACCATCTTTAGAGGCATTTGCAAAGATGTGTTCAACCATGTAAGGAACCACAAAGACGCCCATGCACTATGGTCAGATGTTTATGCACTCCATGAGGGAACCAAGAGTGAGCGTGAGGAATGCTATCATCTTGTGATTAAAAAGCTAAATTCATTTGAAATGCTTCCTAAAGAAGTGCTAATGAGATGTATTCTCGTTTAAATGTTCTTGTAGAGGAAGTCAATGGGCTGGACTTACTCAAATGTCACCATCCGATGTTGTGAGAAAGATCTTGAGTGTCCTCCCCATTGACAAATATGGGCACATTGTGACCGTGCTACATCAAGGTGATCTTTCCGCCGCTACACCGACATAAATCTTGGGAAAGATCAATGCTCATGAGATGTACATGCACATCATGCCACAAGATGGCTCATCCTCTACAAAGAAGAAAAGAAGGACTTAGCATTCAAAGCTAGCCAAGATAAGGGCAAAGCAAGACTTGAGTATGAGAGCTCAAGTGATGAAGAAGATGATGAAGAAAGTCTTGCTCTCATGGTGAAGAAGACCGCCAAGATGCTAAAGAAGCTAAACAAGAGTGGCATCAAGTTTGACCGCAAGAAGAAGAAGTTCTTCACTAGCTCAAGAAGAAAGCCAATCTCTGAGATGGATTGCTACAATTGTGGCAAACTTGGCCATCTAGCTCATCAATGCACAAAGCCCAAGAAAGACAAGTTCAAGAACAAGAACAAGGGCAAGAAAGATGACTCAAGCAATGAGGATGAAGATGAGAAGAAAAAGAACAAGCCATACAAGAAAAGAGATGGCAAAAAGAGGGACTTCTACAAGAAGAAGAAGAGTGGAAAGGCCTACATTGTCGGTGATTGGCTCATGGACATTGATTCATCAAGTGGATCATCCGATGATGATAGTGACAATGAGAAGGTGGCCGCCATTGCTATTGATCTTGAATCTTCATCGCCACCATCGCCATCATCCTCTACACACCTATGCCTTATGGCCAAGGGTGAACGCAAGGTAACTAAGAATGATGATAGTAGTGATGATGAGCAAGCTAGTGATGATGATAGCGATAGCGATGATGATGATTCACCTACATATGATGATCTTGTCAAAATACTAAGAAAATACACTAAGATCATTAGAAAGAGTAGAGCTACAAATGAAAAGCTTGATGCTAAAAATTATTCACTCTTAGCTAAGTGCGATACTTTGGAAAAGGCTAATGATGAGCTTAGAGAAACTAATGATGCTATATCATCCAAACTCAAGGAGCTCAAATCTTCTAAGAAAAAGCTTAAAGATAAACATGATAATCTTGAGTGGGTGCACAATGAGCTCATCACTAGTCATAACAAGCTAAAAGATGAGATACTCTTGTCATTGCTCAAGAATTCCTACCAAATGAGCCACATGATGCTACTAACCATGTTGTTAAGATTGATATAGCTACATCATGTGATGATTTGATTGATGAGAGCATTGAGCAAGGATCTAGTGGCAAAGGCAAGCAAGTGGTTGAGTGCAATGACTATGATGAATATGTCAAGCTCAAGAACACAAATGAGAAAGCTCATGAAAGATCTTGAAGAAATGAAAAGCCACAACACCATTGTGCTAGAAACTCTTGATCATGACAAAGAGTTGATTCTTGAGAATGAGAAGCTCAAAGAAGAAAACAAGAAGCTCAAGGAAGAGAAAAAAGATGATGCTCTAAAGGAAGAAAATAAGAAGCTCAAGTTGGAGAAAGAGCATCTCAAGATTGGATTGAGCAAGTTTGCTAGAGGCAAGCATCTCCAAAGTGAGCTACTCATGAACACCGTCATGAAGATGGATAGGAGTGGCATTGGATATGTGGCAAGTATAGAGAAGAAGAAGGCTTAAGTTCAACAACAACAATCAAAGCTAAAGCCAAAGCCAAAGAGATGTTTTGAGTGTGGACAAGAAGGCCACTTTGCTCATGAGTGTCAAACTCCACCGCCACAACCCTTGCCCAAGCATGCTAGACCCTTTGCCTTCAATGCTCACTATATGCTTAGAAAGGACTCTAGTGGAAGATGAAAGTCATGTTCGTAGGTCCCCCTAACAAGAATAGGCCTAAGAAGATTTGGGTGGCTAAGTCACTTGTTGAGAAGGTGAAGGGCCCTCAACAAGTTTGGATTCCTAAGCTTAAGTCTCTTGTGTGTAGGTGAACTACAAGACCGGTGGAAGTCATTGGGTTATTGATAGTGGTTGCACTCAACATATGACCAGTGATCCTCATATGTTCACCTCACTAGATGAAGAGGTAGATGAACAAGAGAAAATAACATTTGGAGATAACTCAAAGGGCAAGGTTAAAGAATTGGGCAAAGTGGCAATATCAAATGATCATTCCATCTCCAATGTGCTCTATGTTGCTTCATTGAGCTTCAACTTGCTATCCGTTGGACAACTGTGTGATCTTGGCTTCCAATGCTTGTTCACCGAGAAGGAGGTTGTTGTATCCAAGGTAGATGATAATCAAGTGATATTCAATGGATTTAGATACAACAACTTATATCTAGTGGACTTCATATCCGAACATGCAAATTTGAAGACTTGCCTATTCACCAAAACAACACTTGGGTGGCTATGGCATAGAAAACTTGCTCATATTGGGATGAGCTCACTCAAGAAGCTTATGAAGAATGATTTGGTGAGAAGGTTGAAGAATGTGAATTTTGAGAAGGACAAGCTTTGTAGTGCATGTCAAGCCGGCAAGCAAGTTGCAAATACTCATCCAACCAAAGCTTTCATTTCAACCACAGAGTGCTAGAACTCCTACACATGGATTTATTTGGACCAACAACATACAGAGTTTGGGAGGGAATCTCTATTGTCTTGTGATTGTTGATGACTATTCAAGGTATACATGGGTATTCTTCCTTCATGACAAATCCGAAGTTGCATCTTGCTTCAAGAAGTTTGCCAAGAGAGCTCAAAATGAATTTGAAGTGAAGCTCAAGAAGATAAGAAGTGACAATGGAAAAGAATTTGACAACACAACATTAAAGCTTATTGTGATGAAGTTGGGATCAAGCATGAAGTCTCCACAACTTATACTCCTCAACAAAATGGTGTAGTTGAGAGGAAGAATCGGACCTTGATCACTCTTGCAAGAACTATGCTAGATGAGTACAACACCCCCGAAGCTCTATGGGTGGAAGCAATCAACACCACATGTTATGCATCAAATCGCCTATTCCTTCAAAGTTCCTTGGCAAGACTCCTTATGAGTTGCTCAATGGGAAGAAGCCGGACGTCTCCTTCTTTAGGGTGTTTGGTTGCAAATGCTACATCTACAAGAAGCGGCAACACCTAGGAAAGTTTCAAAGACGTTGTGATATTGGTTTTCTTGTTGGTTACTCATCAAAGTCCAAAGCATATAGAGTATTTAATCATATCACCGGCTTGGTTGAAGAAACATATGATGTGGAATTTGATGAATCTAACGGCTCTCAAGGAGCACATGAGAATCTTGATGATGTAGGTGAACCATTGAGGGAGGCTATGAAGAACATTCCGGTTGGAGACATCAAACCAAACGATGATGAAGATGATGTACAAGTCATTGATCAACCTTCTTCATCAAGTGTGCCACAAGATGGTGAAAAGGATGGGAGAGTAGAAAATGAAGATATTCATATCTCCCATGAGCAAATGGTGGTACAAGCACAAGATGTTGATGCTCCACAACCTCCTCAAGTGGTCAATAGAATAAATACACCTCTCCTACAAGATCATCTACAAGATCTCATCATAGGGAGTCCATCAAAGGGTGTAATGACTCGATCTCAAAAACTTGCTTCATTTATTGCTTATCACTCTTTTGTCTCTTGCTATGAGCCTACCAAGGTAGAAGAAGCTCTCAAAGATCTAGATTGGATCAATGCCATGCATGAAGAGTTGAACAACTTCACTTGCAATGAAGTTTGGACTCTTAAAGAGCGACCAAAAGGTGCAAGAGTCATTGGAACAAAGTGGGTGTTCCGCAACAAGCAAGATGGTCAAGGTGTTGTTGTGAGGAACAAGGCAAGACTAGTGGCAAAGGGGTTCTCTCAAGTTGAAGGTTTAGATTTTGGAGAGACCTTTGTACCGGTTGCAAGATTAGAAGCCATCCGTATCCTACTTGCATATGCATCACATCATGAAATGAAACTATATCAAATGGATGTGAAAAGTGCATTTTAAATGGCTTTATTAATGAAACTAGTCTATGTTGATCAACCTCCTAGGTTTGAAGACCCTAGATATCCTAATCATGTTTATAGGTTGTCCAAGGCACTATATGGGCTTAAGCAAGCCCCAAGAGCTTGGTATGAGCGCCATCGGGACTTCCTCATTGAGAAGGGCTTCACCATTGGGAAGGTCGACACCACACTATTCACCAAGAAGCTTGATGGGCATATCTTCATTTGTCAAGTATATGTTGATGATATCATCTTTGGATCATCAAATGAAGACTCATGCAAAGAATTTGGTTGAATTGATGTCGAAGGAGTTCGAAATGTCCATGATTGGTGAGCTTACATTCTTTCTTGGTTTTCAAGTCAAGCAAATGAAAGAAGGCATCTTCATCTCTCAAGAAAAATACACAAAAGATCTTCTCAAGAGATTCAAGATGGATGAATGTAAGCCAATCAAGACACCAATGCCTACCAATGGACATCTCGACCTAGATGAGGGAGGTACCCTGTTGATCAAAACTCTTTACCATTCCATGATTGGTAGCTTGTTATATTTAACCGTATCTAGGGCCCGACATCATGTTTAGTGTGTGTATGTGTGCTAGATTTCAAGCTAATCCTAAGGAAACACATTTAATTGCCATAAAAAGAATTCTTAGGGTATCTCAAGCACACACCAAGCATTGGCCTTTGGTATCCTAAAGGAGCTATATTTGAATTAGTTGGCTATTCTGATTCAGATTATGCCGGATGCAAAGTGGATAGAAAGAGCACATCCGGAGGGTGCCATTTGCTTGGTAGATCACTTGTGTCTTGGTCCTCCAAGAAACAAAATAGTGTGGCTTTGTCCACCGCCGAAGCGGAATACATTGCCGCGGGTGCTTGTTGTGCACAAATTTTATACATGAAATAAACTTTGCTAGACTATGGTGTAGTTCTAGAAAAGGTACCTCTTTTGTGCAATAATGAAAGTGCGGTAAAACTTGCAAATAATCCGGTTCAACACTCTCACACCAAGCACATAGATATCCTCCATCACTTTCTAAGAGATCATGTTGCTAAAAATGATATATCACTAGAAGGTGTAAGAACCGAAGATCAATTAGCGGATACCTTTACTAAACCGCTAGATGAGGCTACATTTTGTAGATTGCGGAATGAGCTCAATGTACTTGACTTTAGCAACTTCACTAAAAATTGAGCTTGTGTTGTCCCTTGCATTCATTGTAATATACAACATGTTTAAATTTTTGGCAATGCATATAGGGCTTGTCTAACATGGTTAAGATAACCGCCGAAAAGCATGTGAAGAAGCTTAACCTTGGATCAAACTTGACAAGCAACTAGATTTACTTACAAAGTATTGTATATGCATGGATGTTGTTTTGTCGTTTTGTTCCATTTGCCCTCTTATTGCCTATTTTCTTAAAAAGAATTATAGCCTAAGGCAAAATATTTTGAAAAATATGAGGGTTTGAGAGAGGTCACTCACATCAGTCCCAATTGGTGTTTATTTGGATCTTATTCAAGTTGGGACTTGATTGGGAACAGGCAGCGTGAAGGAACTTTGAAGATTTGCTGGAAAAGGACCACCGGACGCTGCACCAGACGCTGTTGTCCAACGTCCGGTCAGTTCACAGGAGGTGAACTACTACTGAAGGAGTGACCGGACGCTGTGTTTGTGTGTCCGGTCAGGAAGGGATCCAGCGTCCGGTCATTTGAAGAAGGAACTGGCTATACTGATTGGACCCTGCCTGCGTCTGGTCATGGACCACCGGATGCGTCCGGTCACGATTCTAGAGGAACTGGACCTCTCTGGAATCGACCGGACGCTGGGTGGTAGCGTTCAGTCGCTACCACTGGAGCATTCGGTCAATGGATTTCGCGCGGCATCAGGACTCTTTCTCTGTTTCCTTATCTGTTGTGTTGGGGGACCTATTTACTCCAATCCGGCCGTACCCTTTTGCCCCGCATCTCGCCGAGCCCTAGCCAGCACCGCCGCAGCTCCTCCACGCCTCCCGCGACCGCGCACCACCGCAAGCTCACCGCAGCAGCTCCCTTGCCCATGCCACCGAGCACCTTGCGCCAGCCTCGCACGCCACCGTGCCTCCCCACGCGCCCAAGCCACCGTGCACCTCCCGCGCCCAAGCAACAACGTGCCACCATCGTGACGCCTACAGCGCCATCAAAGCCCTAGCCCTTGCCTCCTTGATTGGTTGGTAAGGCCTAATCCTTGTTTTGAATTTACCTTGCTTGTGACCTAAATCCATTGCAAATCACTGATTTCAAATAATCTAGGGCCGCTGGTTCATCGTAGTTCTTCGCAACCCTAGCCCCAGCCGGTTTCGAGGTTTCCCCCGCGTGACACATCTCTTCTTCTCTCGGATCGCCGGTTCATCAGGTAGCATGCCCGTCGTCTCAATTTTGTACCTACATTGCTTGCTTCCTAGGTCTTTTGCATCTATTAGATATATTGTATTCATTTGTATATCCATCTATTCCATCGTGTAGTGAGTCGGTGCCGTTGAGGTTCTTGTGGCAGTTGTCAGACAACTCGGAGCCAAGTTCGCGAGTATGGATCGAGGCCAAGCCTTGGGAGTGTTAGTTTGATAGTTGATCTTCGTCAGTGGCAGTTCATCTTCTTGTTAGTTCAAATGGCTCGCACCAAGAACGTTGGTGGTGGTCCAGGAGATGACGATCAGAGGCCCCCGCCTCGCCAACTTGTAGGATCGAAAGGCAAGGCAACAAAGTAGGTGACATCCAAGAAGCGTAAGTACCCCGACGCAGAGATAGCGAGAACAGCAGCAGTCACTGAGACCGCAGAGCGTGCCGAGAGAGGAGGTGCCCGCAGTAGGGTTGTCATAGCAGATCAGCTGGCACCAGACGCGCAGGGTAGACTGAGGGAGATTGAGTGACTTCATGGTAGTCCACCTGGGACTGTCATGATGGCAGGACGTCATCTAGCTATTGAGGAGCCTTAGTGTTAGGGGGAATCTCAGTAGGAGCCACAGCAGCAGCCCCCACCAGCAGAGCCTCAGCCAGCTCAGGAGACTCAGGAGGGTCAGCAGGCCGAGGAGACTATCGACGAAATATGGTCGGCAGTCTACCTAGGGGTATGCCCAAGGTAGTAGATTGTCGGCAGATAGATGCGCAAGCCACAAACAAGACGGCGATGCAAGACATACACGAAGTTTTATCCAGGTTCGGCCACCAAGAAGGCGTAATACCTATGTCCTGCGTCTGATTGTATTGCTGTATGTCAATGAGAGATGTTTTTTAGAGGGGTCCCCTGCCCGCCTTATATATTCTGGGGGGCAGGGTTATAGATTTGGAAACTAATCCTAGTCAGTTACAATTGCCATAGGTGACCGGATAAGGATTCCTATTCTAACCGACCAAGATCTTGCTTGATCGCCAGATCTGTCTTGACTCCTTGGGCGGGACTCCGAACAGGTTGGTCGGGCCACGCGTCATCTTTTGGTGGACCGGACCCACCGATCTGGGCCGGCCCAATCTTAGCCGTAAGGGTATAGGGGTTAATACCCCCACAGCTAGTCCCCGAGCACCATGTATTATGCTGCGACACGCCATTTTAACCTTCTCCAAATAGTAAAGCTTGAGTCCTTGACATTTCTGACCACCATTATCACCGGAGAAGTAGGTTGTCCGAAGAATGTATGGTGCTCTTAAGAAAAAAGAAAAAGATTTCCATCCTGTGAAGTGTGCCCACTTGTATTTCTGGAAAGAAATGTAAGTGAATCTTGAAGCGTAGCATCCTTGATCATCAGAGGCATAGGGGTCGAAAAACAAACACATTCACCGCAAGGTGAAGTGTGCCCACTTAGTCCCCAAGCCTGGTAGTAGGTGACATTGGCACGTGGTGCCAGGCTCTAAAAAATTCCTAGTTAAGTTGAGAACCCAATCGTCGTACAGGCGATACGAGATGCACCGGCAGGTGCATCATACCGATGTAGTCCCCGGGCTTGCTGGAAGGCAAAGTATGAGCCTTGTAGCAAGGTCTAAATAAATGTCTCTCAACTGTATGTGAGTACAAATCACATGTAGCCAAGGAGAACGATCTCCGAGCAGTGGTCGGGACAGTTCCTGAGCATGATAGTAATCCGTTTAATCAATCAAAGCATTAGGGTCGATTAAATAAACACATTCACCATAAGGTGAAGTGTGCCCACTTAGTCCCCGAGCCTAGTAGTAGGTGACGTAGGCACGTGGTGCCAGGGTCTAAAAAGAATTTCTACTAGAGTTAAGAATCCAATCGTCGTACAGGCGATACGAGATGCACCGGTAGGTGCATCGTACCGATGTAGTCCCCGGGCTTGCTGGAAGGCGAAGTATGAGCCTTGTAGCAAGGTCTAAATAAATGTCTCTCAATTGTATGTGAGTACAAATCACATGTAGCTGAGGAGAATGATCTCCGAGCAGTGGTCAGCACAGTTCCCGATCACATTAGTGGTCGGAGCAGTCCCTGAGCACGGTAGTGGTCGTAGCAGTCCCCGAGCACGGTAGTGGTCATAGCAGTCCCCGAGCATGGCAGTGGTCGTAGCAGTCCCCGAGCATGGCAGTGGTCTGAGCAGTCCCCGAGCACGGTAGTGGTCTGGGCAGTCCCAGCACGACAGTGATCTAGACCATCCTTGAGCACAATTATTTGGTGTATTTATTTATCTTCTTATTCTATCAAGTCCAATCGTACACGTATGGTAAAAAAAGCAGACAGGTATAGCACGTCATACTGTCATCTTGCCCTTTCTAGCAAACAGTCGCTTGGCACCTGTAAAGAGGTGCGCCAGTGTGGGCCCTCTCACACTAGCAACGAAGAGGCGCGTACACTAGTAACGAAGGGGCGCGTTTATTGGCGTAGATCTTGAGGTTGTGAAAACAACCGTCCACGGCGTGTGCGCACGTCTCCCAAGAATCTCGGGCGAGCGAAATGACGGAACTCTTGGTTATTTATAATATAGAACTGGTAAGTTATTTTTTACCAATCCCCATTATCATTCGCCACCGCAGCCTTCTTCTTCCTCTTGCCAAACCCTATTCCTCCGAAATCATCGCCCATCTCCCCTCCACCGTATCCACCCCTTTAGCAAGGATGGATTAATGGCAAAGAAAGACGCCTAGAAGAAAGTCGGAGTCATGGCAAAGGAGTGGTGGAAGTCAAGGAGCAATGAGTAGACCATCGAAGACCTCGTCACCATGGGAGTGCTCCATAACAAGGCACTCGCAGGATGGCGCGCGCCGGAAGGAGAAAGCTACCCCGATCCACAACCAGGTGAGATTGTGGTTTTCGAGGATTTCTTCAAGCGAGGTTTTAGGGTTCCAGTGCACCCTTTCCTTTAGGGGCTCTGTTTGTACTATGAGATTGGGATTTGCAATCTGCATCCCAACTCGATTCTTCTTGTCTCCACCTTTATCCATCTTTGCGAAGCATATGGTGGCTTCCAGCCCCATTTCGACCTCTTTCGCCATCTATTTTGTCTGAGGAAGAAGGGGAGCGGCGGCTTGAAGATAGTCGGAGGCGTGTACCTCAATCTACGTGACGGGATGAAGGCCCAGTACTTGCACTACCCTTGGAACACATCGCTGGATGAATGGTACAAGAAGTGGTTCTACATCCATGAAGAGCTGAACACGATCACCCTGTGCGACATGGGGTTCATTCCGGAGAAGAAGAACAGCTGGTTGGAGAAGCCCGAGCACTTGGAACAAATCATAGAACTGCTCACGATGATCTCGTGGGAGAAACTGGATGGTCCAAGCATGGTTGGGAACTTCATCAGCCGAAGGATCCAGCCCTGCTAGAGGAGGGTACATCCTAGCTATGAGTACCAGGGGAGCGCAGATCCAACGAGGACCAGAAAAGAGGCGCTTGACAAGATCGAAGTCAAGGCCAGGATTGGGGAGCTATTCAACTTAGCCGATCCCAATTATGTCAGGTTAAGCAACATCGAGCACGCCTTCAAGCTGGCCCAACCTCCCCCAAAGGTAAATTATGCTTCCTTATACCTATAGAGTTATGTTGTAACAAAAATTGACTGTGTTGTCGCCTTTATGTTTCCTAGAATAATGGTCATGACAGGGCAGCAATGTTCGTGTCTCCACCCCCTGGTGTGGATTGGCCGCAAGTTGCTGGCCCAACCGCCCAGACCAGTGCTAGGGCCGAAGATGTTGACTGGGCCGTACTTGGGGTTGGGGAGGAGGCAACGGCCAGGGCTACTGGCAAGCGGCCGGTGGCCAACAAACATCGCTAGGTCATCTTCCCACTGTCAGATGATGAAACAGAGGATGCAGACATCTTTCGACTTGTCCCCAGAAAGAGGAGGAGACAACTGGAGTCAACGGGGCAGGGTGGCTTATCTGTGCCAGCAGGGATCACATCACCGACCACTGCAACACCGAGGACAAGCAGCAAAGGGGTCGAGCGCCAGGCCCCAGTGCCGGTACTGGTCGTGGAAAAAGACCCGGTGGAACCCACCAAGCACATGGAGCAAGCACGGTCGAAGAGACACTCCTTCGCCATGTCATTCTGTGCTTCCAAGCTGTAAGTATTTGTAACCTTGATGTAAGCTTACAATTTGTATTGAATACTATTGTCTTCTGAACTTATCTCTGATATATTAGGTCGGCGTCCACCGAAAATCCTGACCAGCTAGCCAAGTGCGGCACGGCTTCGCCAGCAATGGCGGAAATAACTGCCCAGCAGTCGGCTGTGGAGGAACCTATAGAGGAAAATCCACTGGAACCTCAGCAGACGAGCGGCCAGACGATAGTCCCTGAGCAGCTGGTCGAGAAAAGAGCCAAGCCAAGTACAAGTGCTCCGAGCACTAACCCTACTGAGGGGGATACTTCGGCGCCAAGGGGACCAGACCAAGCCGGGGAGCAGCAGCCAGAGGTAGCGCAGAGCACGCTTGCCGATGCTACGGCTCATGGGAAGGCCATAGTGGTCATAGAGACTACAAACTCCAGACCAGCGCCGCCTCCTGAACAAGAGGCCGAAGAGGACGAAGTAGAAGAGATCCTGGGCCGTCCCCAAGACAAACGACAACATGTATATATGTCGTGCTGGTGGAACGATGAGTAGGTTATGCATGAGGAAATCCCAGAGGTCGAAGAGACCCTAAAAGTTGAACGAGCAGCAAAACGTCTGGTGACAGAAGTCTAGGTATGTTTGGCTTGACCACTTGATCCTACTATTTAGTCGAACTGTCTGACTTAGCTTGTTTATATACAGGACTTGATGAAGACCGCAAAGTACCAAAAGAGGTGCTTCGACCAGATTGAGGGAATCATGGCAAACAATAGAGAACTAGTGGCCGAGGTGGAACGCTTGCGCCACCAACTTGAAGCTGCCGACCAGGAGAGGACGGAGCAAGAGGCACAGAACCAGAACCTAGTCGTCCAGCTTAGTAACAAAGAGCAGGAAAAAACAAGTAAGTTGTCATTTTATCACAGCAAGTGCATGACACGTGTTGTTGCATTGTTGGTAGTGATAGCTGTAGTGCAGGCTTAGAAGCCGAAGTAACCCGCCTCTAAGAGGAGAATAGCCGTGTGACCGCAGAATGTGGTCGCCTGAAGGAGGACAACGAGAAACTGGCGTGACCAGTCTCAACTCTAGGACCGCACAACCAAGATGAAGGAGGAACTGAAAAGTAAGTGTTCCAGACCACCTTTCTCATTCTGTTGCCCACCTTATATTGTCGTGCCGTTACATTTTGATGTCTTGCACGGTTTGCAGTTTTAAAAGTTAATGCCAAGAAACATCTGGAGGCCATGATGAAAGATCGTGATGACTGGAAGGCGCGATGCCTAGAGACCACCAAGGATCGGGACACATGGAAGAACCGGTGCTAGGAAGTGACAACTGGCATTTTGCCCATCCTCGACCTTATCGATCCGGCGCTTACAGAGGAAGCGCCAAGGACGCTGCAGCTCAGACTGGTCGAGAGATGCCGAAAGGCATGGAGTTGGTTCCAAGAGTTCGTGAAGGAGGCAGGTGAGTACACAGGTGCGCATGTGCTAAGCATGGTGCGTGCTCACTACCCCCTGATCGATCTCAAGCGTCTGGAGGCTAGGTACCCAAAGGAGGTAGACCCAGACAAGGCTGAGGAGCTTCGGATGACCCAGCTGGACCTGTCCTCAAAGATTATTGGCGACATTAACCTATGTGGAGGTGGGACAGCACCTATACAAGGTACGCCATCGACAAGTCAGCTAGAAACGCCATCAGTTGCAAGCCAACCGACGAAGCCTATGGTCTCGACCAGCCAGGCATCGGCGGGGCCATCCTCTTTAGCTCGACCAGCACAAGAGTCCCTGAGACTTGAGTAGGATATCGAAAGCAGCGAGCAGTAGGTGCCGCGCGCCCCGACCAGCTAATGGAATAGGCTTAGAGCTGTAGAAGAAGGACATAGTTGTGTTATTGTAAACTTGGGCCTCTTCAGGCAAGCTTGTAATAACGTAACTGTATATCATCATAAGCTTGTTTGCTTTGTATAAAATGTATTTAAGCTTAAAACTCATGCTGGTGTAACTAAGTGAGAACATGTTAATGTTCTGTTTAGTTGTACCATTTTGCTCGACACATCATCCCAAAAAGTTTGTGCGGCCCTAGTTTGCCATGTGGTCAGAGTGTGAGGTGCGTGACCTGTGCACACGTAGACGCGGACAAGTCAAACCAAGGGGGACCTGCCGATCACCCATAACGTAGAGAGCGGATCCCATGCACGTGTTGGGAGGAACCGGAGACAGGGCCTACTCTGAAAACCGTAGAAGGAATGGTGGTCGGCTTTTAGAATAACCATAAAATTCAAAGTTACACATTAGAGTGGTCGGAGGAATCATAATAGCTTTATTGAAGTAAATCGAAAGTACAAAAGGAGTACATATCTCAGTGGTTAAGTGTAGAAACGTCTAAGCTTGTCGATGTGCCATGAGTTTGGTACGTCCGTACTGTCCAGGTGAGCTAACCTGTAAGACGTTGGTCGTGTGACTTCCTTAATTATGAAGGGCCCCTCCCATGGGGTTGCGAGTTTATGGACACTAGCCTGGTTCATCTTCCACTTTAGGACCAAGTCTCCGACCATGAAGAACCGCTCTTTAACGTTCTTGTTGTAGTACCTGCGCAAAACAGCAAGGTATTTGGCCGTACGTATACAAGAATCGAGCCGCTTCTCTTCTACGCTATTCACTTCCATCTCCCATGCTTCATTGACCTTGCCTTCGTCGAAGTTCTCTACCCATGCTGATCTGAAAGCTATATCTGCTGGGAGGACTGCCTCAGTGCTGTAAACCATAAAGTACGGTGAGACGTCGGTATTACGACTGGGCTGAGTTCTAAGGCCCTAGACCACGGTTGGTAACTCTTTGAGCCATCTTCCGGGAGCTTTGTCATTTTCTCTATACATCCTCTTCTTCAATGCGTCCAAGATCATGCCATTTGCCCGCTCGACTTGTCCATTAGCTCTAGGGTGCGCCACTGAGACGTATTTTACTACTATGCTCCTTTCATCGTAGAAGTTCCAAAAAGCGTTCCGGTGAACTGAGTACCCAGATCAGTGATGATGCTGTTGGGTATGCCAAAACGGTGGATGACCTGGTCGAGGAACGTGATAGCCTTTTCTAAGGATGCCTGTACTAGAGGCATGTATTCTATCCACTTAGAAAATTTATCGATCAGCACAAAGACGCATGTAAATTTCCCAGGAGCCGATTTGAAGGGCCCGATCATATCCAGTCCCCAGCATGCAAAGGGCCAAGAGGCTGGTATTGTCTAGATCTCATGTGCTAGTACATGGATTCTTTTGGTGAAGAACTGACAACCCTCACAATGGTGGACTAGCTTCTCTGCGTCGGCTACTGCTGACGGCCAATAGAAACCTGCTCGGAAAGCCTTACCGACCAGCGTTCTTGAGGCCATGTGGTTGCCGCAGGAGCCAGAGTGGATTTGGTCTAGGAGATGTTCGCCATCCTCCTGGGTTATACACTTCATCAAGATTTCTTCCTTTGCATTCTTGCGCCATAACTTGCCATCGACGAGCAGGTACTGCTTATTGCGACGCATCAGGCGCTCGTTTTCTATCCGATCAGAGTAACCGCTGCCATCTGTTAGGTACTTGATGAAAGGTATTCTCTAGTCGGGCTCATGAGTGGTCGGAGGCATTTTGGTGGTGCTCGACACCGCAACCGTAGCCACCAATTGCTGGTCTAGAGGCTTGTCTGCCGTGGAATCTTCCTCTTCGATGGAAGGCGTGAGCAGGTCTTGGACGAATACGCCATGTGGGATTTTGGCTTGGGATGATCCTAACTTTGACAGCGCATCCGCTGCTTGATTCTTGTCCCGGACCACGTGTATGTACTCGATGCCATAGAACCTGCCTTCTAGCTTTCTGATCGATTTGCAGTATGCATCCATCTTTTCGCTGGTCGTGTCCCAGTCCTTGTTGAGTTGGTTGATGACCAGAGCAGAGTCTCCGTAGACATAGAGACGTTTAACGCCGAGCTCAACCGCAATGCGCAGACCATGTAGGCATGCTTCGTACTCGGCGGCATTATTAGATGCTGGAAAATAAATCCTGAGGACATACCGGAGCTGCTCCTTGGATGGTGATACAAAAAGGACTCCTGCCCCCGCACCGTCAATGTTGAGAGAACCGTCAAAGTACATCGTCCAATACTCGTCGGACCCCAGAGAGGTAGGCGTGCTTAAGTCTGTCCACTCGACGATGAAATCGATGAGTGCCTAAGACTTGATTGTAGTACAACTTGCAAATTCTAAGGAGAAAGGGCATAGCTCCATTGCCCATTTAACGATGTGCTCATTCGCATCCTTGTTGCTAATGATGTCTCGCAGAGGGTACTCAGTCATGACCACCACACGATATCCGTCGAAGTAATGTTTCAACTTTCGGGATGTTATCAGTATGGCGTAGATCAACTTTTGAATCTGTGGGTACCTGGTCTTGGACTCATTGAGTACCTCACTGATGAAATAGATTGGCCACTATATCTTGTAGGCGTGGTCGGGCTCGTTGCGCTCAACCACCATGGCCATGGAGACCACTCGATTAGTAGCCGCAATGTAAAGCAGGAGTGTTTCGTCTTCTTTGGGAGCAGTGAGGACTGGAGGTGATGTAAGGTATTGTTTCAGCTATGTGAAGGCAGCGTCTGCTTCCTCCAACCACTCAAACTTTTCGGATGCTTTGAGCAGTTTAAAGAACGGTAATCCTTTTTCGCCTAATCTTGATATAAAATGGCTAAGGGCGGCCATGCATCCGGTAAGCTTCTGAACATCCTTTACCTTTTTGGGCGGCTTCATGCCCAAAATAGCTTTGACTTTCTCCGAATTAGGGCGTATGCCATCGTGACAGATGATGTTGCCAAGTAGTATGCCAGAAGGAACGCTGAAGATGCACTTTTTTGGGTTTAATTTCCACTAGAATGTGTTAAGGGCCGCAAAGGTGCGCTCCAGGTTGTCTACAAGGGTATGTGCTTCCTTGGTTTTGACAACTATATCATCAACATAAGCCTCGACGAGGTCGTCTTTTATCTCTTCTTTGAGGCAGGCCTATATAGCGTGTTGGTAGGTAGCCCCGACGTTCTTGAGCCCAAACGACATGGTCATGTAGCAGTAGGCGCCGAAAGGCGTAATAAAAGATGTCTTCATCTGGTCGTCCTTTTTGAGAGCGATCTAGTGATAACCAGAGTAGCAATCAAGAAAGGAAAGCAGCTCGCAACCGGCAGTTGAATCTATGACCTTGTCTATGTGAGGTAAACCAAAGGGGTCCTTAGGGCAGTGTTTGTTGAGATCAGTGTAATCAACGCACATTCTCCATTCATTATTCTTTTTGTGTACAAGAACCGGGTTGGCTAACCACTCCGGGTGATATACTTCTTTGATAAATCCGGCTGCTAAAAGCTGTGTAACTTCTACCCTAATCGCCTCCTTTTTGTCACGAGCGAACCATCGTAGCTTCTGCTTGATAGGTTTGGCCTTACCGTTGACATTCAAGGAGTGCTCGATCAAGTTTTGAGGTACACCGGGCATGTCAGTAGGTTTCCATGCGAACACATCCACGTTGCTCCTCAAGAACCTGACGAGCGCGTCTTCCTATTTGGGATCCAGGTTGGCCCTGATGAGGGCCGTTTTACTGGGATCGCCGTCGACCAGCTGGATCACCTTGTGCTCCTTGGACTTGATGTTCTTGCATGGAGCTTCGAGCTTTGGGATCTCTAGGTGGTCGGCGGAGGTCTTCTTGGCGTCGAGCATGGTCTCGGCCATGCGAATAGAGAGGTCGTGAGCCTCTGCTATTTTGAAGCTGTCGTCCTCACAAGTATAAGCTACGTATACATTGCCCCTGAGGGTTAGAACTCCTTTCTTGGTAGGCATCTTGAGCACCAGATACCTGTAATGAGGTATGGCCATGAACTTGGTGAGCGACGGTTGACCAAGAATAGCATGGTAGGTGCCGTCGAAGTCAGCGACTACAAAGTTGATGTAGTCAGTGCGGAAGTGGTCCGGGGTCCCGAATTGCACAAGTAGCGTGATCTGCCCAAGAGGTGTAGAGCTCTGTCTGGGGAGAACACCCCAGAACTATGCCTCGTATGGCTTGAGATCCGCCTGGGTTATCCTCAGGGCGGACATACTGTTCCTGAATAGTATGTCGATGGAGCTGCCGCCGTCGATCAGCACTCTGTCGAACTAAACCTTGTTGATGCAAGGATCGAGGACCAGGGGAAAACGTCCTGGCTCAGGTATTGCGGCCCATTGGTCCTTTTTGCTGAAGGAGATCTCGCGGTGAGACCATGGAGGGAGCCGCAGATCGGCGAGGAGGTTATTGGTGTTGGCCACGTTCAAGCAAGCGCGGGCGAGTAGCTTGCGTTCTTGTTTGGTCTCGATGGACACTTTGCCTTCGATGATGGTGTGCACGTGATCGATTGGCTTGACGTACTTGTGACGGGGATCTACGTCTTCATCGTCATTGTCCTCGTTGCGCTGTTCCCCTACGTCGTTAGGCTTGTTGGATGTGTCTAGAGCCTGTTGACGCGTGTAGATAGACTTGAGAACGTGGCAATTCTCCATAGTATGGTTTGACATGGGATGGAGCTAGCAGGGCCCTTTCAATGCTTTGGCGTAATCGTCTTCATAGTTACGATGTCCGCCCCCTTTTTTAACGGTATTGACCTCGTTGTCGTCTTCCCGAGCACGCTTGCCCCTGTAATCGTCACGGCGGTTACGCCGCTGATTACGTTGGTCGCGGTGGTCGCGGGAGTCGTTGCGCTGGTTGCGGCGGTCAAAATTGTCGTTTCAACCATGGTTGCTATGGTAGTCGTCGCGGTGTGGGGGTGGTCGGAGCGTGGAACCCTTGCTGCTTCTTCGATAATTATCTTTTTAGCGTCGTCGACGTCTGCATATTTCTTAGCGGTGGCCAGGAGCAACGTGACCGATTCAGGCCTCTTGCGTAGGAGCTTGTCCCTTAGGGCGTCATGGAAGCAGAGGCCAGTGATGAAAGCCTCGATTGCCTCGTTGTCGGAGATTGATGGGACCTTGATGTGCATCTCTGAGAAACGCCGGACGTACTCGCACAGTGGCTCATATTTTTGATCTCGAATCCGTTGCAGATCATATTTGTTGCCGGGTTGTTTGCAAGTAGCAATGAAGTTGTTGATGAAGGCTTGCTTGAGCTCTTGCCAAGAATTGAAGTAGTTCGCCGGCAAGCTGACCAGCCATTGGTGACCTGCATGGCCAACAACGACTGGGAAGTAGTTAGACATGACATGCTCATCAGCCATGGCTGATCTGCACGCAGTTTCATAGAGCATGACCCATAATTCGGGGTTTTCCTTGCCGTCGTACTTCTGAAGTTTCTCGAGCTTGAAGTTTTTGGGCCATATGACTTGGCGAAGGTGCGGAGTAAACTGCTTCAAACCTGGCGGGCCGTGGGCAGTGTCATATTCCATATAGCGATAACTTTCATGGGATGCTCGATCGTTGGCTCTCTAGTTGATGCGATCGCGCAGATCGCATCCCCGAGGTAGCGGCGGAGATCGTTATTGCCATCACAGTGATCCCGGTTGCCATCCTGATTAACCCTGCAGCCATGGCGATTATCGCGGTTATCTCGGCGGTTGTCATCCCGAACATCGCGACGGTTGTCCTCCCAATGGCGGTTGTCGTCCCGACCACCATCAGGACCACCGTTTCCGCCTTGACGGTTGTCTGATGGGTCGTTGTTGCGTGAGCCACGTTGGTTGAGTGGCTGTGAATGACTTGAGTATTAGCGGCTGTGGCTTGATTCAACTGAAATGGATGGAGCCCAGGCTTGATTCACCATCTTCGCTGTCTAAGCCGTAGCAGCTGTCAGATAAGCTTGTATATCATCGCGAACTGCTTGGGTTTCGGGGGTGTTGGGTAGCCATTGCATTATCACCATGGCGACGGCTATGTTGGCGCTTGGAGTCCTGAAGACCTGTTTGTCCCCCACCCTGTCGAAAGCATTGTTTAGGTTGCGTGGCTGGACCCTTATGCATCGTGCCTCCTCTTCTGCTTCAGCTTCGATTTGCCGGCGATTAAACCGGTCAATATTGCGTGCCTCACATGCAATCCTTTCTTGTTCTGTTTCGCCAACTGCTGGCGGTTCATTATTGTTGACAACATTGATCAAACCCCCTCGCCTTGGCAGGAAAGACAGGAATTGCGGGAACCCCGGGGCATGGTCTGGGATATCTAGATCGTATTCGACGCCTTCATCGTCATGATGCTGGAGCTCGGTGTGGACAGAGGTGTTAGATGCGATGCCAGATGAGGAGCTGGAGTCACCCTCTTGGACCGTGTGGATGGATCCTTCTTGATAATCCTCAATCCGAATCATATTGATGAAGTTGCTTGGCCTCGGCCAAGGCTGATGTACAAAACACAGATCCGGATAGCGTTGTATATTATACGTGTAGCTGGAGGCAGCGTTTCATAGGCCGTAGGGCTAGGCCTGGTAGTTCTCCATCGAGGCTTTGTACTCGGAGAGCTGGAGACCTGTCACGGAGGCTGGCCGGCGACGAGCGGAGCGCCCTTTAGGAGTAGATATGACCATGAGATCTGTACCAAGTTGTGCAGGATGACTGGCCTGAGCTGGTCGAGTAGATATGTTATGGGGAGCGGTTACCTGCTCATTAGGTTGACTTTGAATTGTACTTACCAGAGCTAGGGTTTTAGCGAGTTTGATGCCGACCCGATCGATGGAGTCGAGCAGGCCGGTGTTGTCGATCTGCTTCCCTTTGTAGCGGGGAAGCGGACAACGGGTTGTCGGTGTGGCTGAAGATGATGCAAGTGTGGTCGGAGCTAGATGTACCATGGTCGGAGCTAGATCCATTGTGGTCGGAGCTACATCCACCATGGTCGGAGCCGTGTCCACCGTGGTCGGAGCCATAGCCGATGCAGGTGAAGCAGTGGTCGACGCAGATTGAATCTGCGCTTCCTCTGTGGTCATGGCGATGAAGTCGTCGGAGCCGATGGTCCAGGTGATCTGGCCGACGGTGAACGTGAGGCCATTCGGTGTAGCCACAGAGCCTGAGATGATGACCATCTTGTTTGCTTGGAGAGCAGTACACACACCCCCTACCTGGCGCGCCATTGTCGACGAAATATGGTTGGCAATCTACCTAGGAGTATGCCCAAGGTAGTAGATTGTCGGTAGACAGATGCGCAAGCCACAAACAAGACGGTGACGCAAGACAGACATGAAGTTTTATCTAGGTTCGGCCGCCAAGAAGGCGTAATACCTACGTCATGCGTCTGATTGTATTGCTGTATGTCAATGAGAGATGTTGTTTAGAGGGGTCCCCTGCCCGCCTTATATATTCCGGGGGTAGGGTTATAGATCTGGAAACTAATCCTAGTCAGTTACAATTGCCATAGGTGACCGGATAAGGATTCCTATTCTAACCGACCAAGATCTTGCTTGGTTGCCAGATCTGTCTTGACTCCTTGCGTGGGACTCCGAACAGGTTGGCCGAGCCACGCGTCGTCTTTTGGTGGAACGGACCCACTGATTCGGGCCGGCCCAATCTTAGCCGTAAGGGTATAGGGGTTAATACCCCCATAGAGACTGAGCTGGCACCCCAGCTACGCCGCTCTGGTCGTACTAGTGCTACAGTTCCACCGAGGCCAGCTACACAGCGCAGGGGTTCACGCCGACCGCCTAGACCATAGGGTCCGCCTCGACCACAGGGTCTGCCTCTAGTAGTACATCTTGACTTGAGGGCCGCCACAGCTAGATAGGTTCGCCAGCTGAGGTTTGTTGAGTTTGAGGTGTGGTTCCCTCCGAGGAGGGATGAGAGAGCAGCTAAGGGTTTCTACACGCCACTGCAGGAGGATTTCTACAATGCTTATCTCAACAGTGGGGCAGTGTTCAGATCTCAGCGGGTATGTAGTATAGAGTCTATTGTGGCAGCAGCCAGAGAGCATA
This sequence comes from Miscanthus floridulus, assembly GCF_019320115.1. Lineage (NCBI taxonomy): Eukaryota > Viridiplantae > Streptophyta > Magnoliopsida > Poales > Poaceae > Miscanthus > Miscanthus floridulus. The sequence continues at coordinate 68,955,425 of NC_089594.1, forward strand.
TCCGCCCCTACTTGTCATATTTGTCAGGGTTATCAGATCTGATTGGCCGGACTAGACTGTATGTGCCATCTTGGGTTTGGCAGTTTTATGCTTCACTCTACGTTGATCCGCAGCATAACTTCATACACTTTGCATTCAACGGCAGAGACTACAGGGTGATGAGTTTCAGGGCTCAGGAGATACTGAGGCTATAGGATTAGCCTATCAAGTTGCATGAGGTATGTTATGGACAGCAGGAGCCTCCCAGGCGTCCTCATGGAGGTTTAGTGCCCCCTACTAATCTTGTGCGACATTGCTTCAAGGAGCCCTTTGGTGAGGGGTCAAGGAGGAACCCTAGTGACCTGACTCCTACAGCTCATGTGCTAGAGGCCATTATCAGGAGGACACTACTTTCTAGGTTGGGATATAGAGAGGGTCTGACTCGCCTATAGCTCTGGCTCCTTAATGCCCTGATGCAGCAGACCGTGTTCGACATTTGGGACCTCCTTCTATTAGAGATGGAGGATACTATCGTTGAGGGCTTCAAGGGTCGCAGGCAGCTTCCTTATGCATATTGGATCACATTCTTGATGCTCAAGTCTGTGCAGGTCAGGACCCCTGAGATGGTTGAAGAGTATAAGGGTGCCACCACTGAGTTTCAACCTTATAACATGGCACAGAGGATTAGGCACAGCACACCATAGGCACCCGCTCAGCCCAGCCATTGTCCAGATGTTCCAGAGTCAGTAGCTCAGCAGGACGAGATCATTAGAGGCATAGCCGCTATAGAGGAGGGGCAGCTTGAGGCACAGCAGGAGGCGACAGAGTCTAGTGACAGCTCGGATGACGACTATCTGCCGATTCCTCAGATGCCTCCACGCAGACATGATGCAGAGGCCAGCAGTTCTAGCTCAGCTCCTCCTGCACCGCAGATGGACCCCGCCTTGATTGCTATTCTTGAGCGGATGCAGCAGGATCAGGCACGACAGGCTCAGGAGACTGCTGCCAACTTCACACAGTTTCAGGCTCGTCAGGATGAGTTCCAGCGGCAGTAGTAGCTCCTTCTGCAGCAGCAGCAGCAGATGTATCAGCAGCAGATACATATGCAGTAGCAGCTCATGGGATTTATGCAGCATGTAGTAACAGCTCTTGGGGCCCCACAGCCACAGCTTTTGCCCCAGCTTGCTTAGCCTGCCACCACCACCACGACTCCAGCAGTATAGCCCAGTGGGCTTTAGAGTTAGGGACAGCCTCCAGCTCCTTTTGCTTCACCCACAGTTCAGGTGTCCCAATGGTTGTCCTCACCAGTGGTAGCCTCGCAGTTCACGCCATATCATACGGGCTTCTCACCAGATCAGTCTTCCTCGCTTTTTGTGCCTGACACGTCAGTCTCCAGGAGTCTTGGAGCATCCTTCAGCGAGTTGACCGACATGCCTACACTGCCTCATATGCATGCCGCTGGTCCTTCTACAACAGCTCCAGTTGTCATGACTACTCAGAGGCTCCCCTCGTCTATCACCTCGTCAGATCCTATGATAGATGTCCTAGCAGCATCACAGGCAGCACCTACCCCAGCTCAGACCCAGACCGCTTCAGCGACACTTCCTGCCACAGAGGGTCAGTCAGTACAGAGCTCAGGGTCAGATGATGATGGCACTCAGTTTCATCTTGCTCCACGTACCTTAGCACCTGGCTCATCCGCTGCAGCCCCGCCGACCAACCCTTAGGTTTTGGCATTTGACGCCAAAGGGGGAGATGGTTTGAGTATGTAGACTCAGGGGGAGCGACATTTAGGGGGAGCTAGTTATCTAGTATTAGCTTATTATATACATTTGGAGTTTTATCTGTGTGATACACTATTACTATTATGCATTCGTGTGTTACTTTCATGCATATTATTATATCTATGTGATAGTGATATCTACATGATTGTGATATATGACATGTGTGCTCTCTACTTTACATTATTTATATGTCATATCACTTGTGTTATGCACATTTGTCTTTGCTTCCGCGGTTATACTCCGATGCAAATGAGCTTTGTTACTTGTACTCATGCTTAATTCATATCCTTTGAGTACATTGTGTTGGCTTGGGTCATATAAGCTTGTCTAACACTTTTGTTCTTATCGACAAAAGCTTATATGAACCAAGCCCGTCAAAAACCTCACTCTTTCACATACTCGAGGTGGTATTGTCATCAATCACCAAAAAGGGGGAGATTGAAAGCATTTAGGCCCCTAGTTGGGTTTCGGTGATTGATGACAATACAAGATTACTATGACTAACGTATGTTTTGCAGAGGCAATTAAGTTAGGTCATGTAATGGAGATCGATTGGGCAATCGAGATGGTCATGCCCCTACGATGGAAATCATTTCGGTTTTCAAAGGATGGACGACAAGGTTAAGGATGACTAGTTCTAAGTGTCGATTGGAGTTGGAGAGACACTTAGAGTAGTTTAGGACTTTGTTTTTCCTTTGGCCGTACTATTAAGGGGGGTATGGACGGGTAGCTTGACCTAGGTGAGTCTAGTGAGTTAGGTGTGGTGCACACTTGTTAAAACTAGCTCTAGGTAGCTCCTACGAATGCCTAAGATCCTTTGGATCAAACTTCATTCACATATGATCGAGAGTTGGAAGTGAATGGAGGGTCAAATGCTGACCGGACGCTGGCTCCGGTGCGACCGGACGCTGGCCGCAGGGTCCGGTTAGTTCATTTGATCAAGCAGTCTGCGTTCGGTGCGACCGGATGCTGGAGAGGTCAAGTGACCGGACGCTGAGAGGCAGCGTTCGGTCGACTCCAGTAAGGTTCCAGAGAAGGGAATCTGTGATCGAACGCGTCCGGTCAGTACTGACCGAACCCTAGGGGTTCAGCGTCCGGTCGAGTACAGTAAGGTTCCAGTAAGGGTTTAATGCGACCGGACGTGTCTGGTCAACTCATTTTCACTAGTTCGCGGGATGAACTGACCGGAGCGTCCGGTCAGTACGACCGGAGCGTCCGGTCACCCCGCAGAAGCTCATAACGGTTTGTTTTTTAGGCTGCCTTATAAATAGAAGCTCCACTCGTGTGTGGAGACAATTTTGCTCATTCCAACAGCTGAGAAACACGTTTGTCAGTGCCAAGAAGAGCAAGGTCCTAGTGAGGTGATTGAGATTCGAGAATCCAAGAGAGTAGCCTCATTAGTGAATCAAGAGTAGCAAAGTGTGCATCCATCTTCTCATTAGGCTTCGAGTGGTCAAGTGAGAGTTCGTGCTTGTTACTCTTGGTGATCGCCATCACCTAGATGGCTTGGTGGTGATTGGGAGCTTGGTGATCACCCGGCGGAGCTTGTGGGTGACCCAACTCAAGTTGTGAGCGGCTTTGGGTGATTCGCCGTGACGGAGTGTCGAAGAATCAACCCGTAGAGAGCACTTGATCCTTGCGCGGATCAAGGGGGAGCTACATCCTTGCGCGGGTGCTCCAACGAGGACTAGTGGGGAGTGGCGACTCTCCGATACCTCGGCAAAACATCGCCGCGTTCCTCTCTCTCTATTTACTTTGAGCATTTACTTTAAGTATTTACTTTGAGCAATTCAATACTTGTCTTTACATTCATAGAATTGCCATGCTAGAGTAAGTTTGGAACATAGGTTGCAAGTCCGTTGTGCGTTAGTTTGATAGACACATTTTTCTAGGCACTAGGGGTTAATTGGGCTATCCGTAGGATTTGATTATTGCAAGAAAATTTAGAATTAGCCCAATTCACCCCCCCTCTTGGGCATCTTGATCCTTTCACTTACGGTCCGGGGTGTAAACACTAATGTTTCGTGCAGTCCTGCTCCATAAAAGATACGATGCTTCCTCAGAATAGTCCTCTTATATAATGATGCTGCAGTGAAGCTTGCTTCTTTTAGAAGCAATGGGGGTTACGGTAGCAGTTTAGTTGTAGTAAAACAGTAGGGGTTAATGAGGCTTAGCAATTTGAATATGCCCATGAACAGTTAGTGCTTAGTAAAATCCAGTACAGTTTCTGATTGTTTTTACGTGTCTATGAGAATTAAATTCATTTGATATAGTTACATGAAGTCTTGGAGACGAAAGGATTACAGAAAATGTCCCCATTCGTGTGTATTACTAGCCATCCTAAAATTGTACATACATATCCTCTAGCAAATGTAAGAAACAATTAGGTCCATTTTATGATGCTGATGGTCATTGAGCTACAGTGCTATTTGGGCAAGGTGACCCTATTGTGTTTAGACCTAACACTTTCTATTTGATGAGCTCTTCATTTGAGAAGCTACTATGAAGGTGTGTACTTAAAATAGAGTGAACAATTCTAAATTGCTTCTATGGTTGCCTTTATTCTCATTTATTAATAGAGTGAAACCTGAGGTGCAAGATGCATTAGTTAGGATGGTAAAAACTAATGTTTAAGTTCACTAAGTTATGAATTTAATTAGCTGATTGATCAATGCGTGTAGCATTGACTTATATAATACCCTCTACTTACCCTTAGTTCATTGGAATTAAAAATGTTGGTTCATTTCCAATTTTCCAACTCCCAATGACTAACTCCAGATTTAGTAGAGACACTAAGATCAGAGCACCATTTCTGTTTCTTCTTTCTATCTAATTAGCACATACACAGCCTAAGATTACTATGACTCTCACAAATATTTCAACGGAAACACTATTTCTTAACTTGCATTGAGAAAAAAATATTAGCTTATTGATTTAAGGTAATGCATTGTCTTGTTAATTTCAGTGTTTCTTACCTGGTTTTTAGATAAAAAAAAGGCTTTCAATCATGTGCTACATCTTTGGTTGAATGACCGACGCGCGTAAGGGCTCGCGTGATGGACTAGTTTATTTAATTAGATGAGATGGTTACGATTATCTATTACTTCCTAGAAAGTAATTTATGAAATATATATTTATGTAAATTTTTCTTTTATAAAATAGGATAAACATGTAAAGTTTTAGATATATATTTTTAATCTATAATGGACGCACGAATGGAAAGAAGGGAGGGCCTTGCGTCCACTTATGTCTTCCGGTGATCGAGGGATTTGAGAATATATTTCTTTCTTTTCCTAGGTTAATTAATTAATTCCACAAGTTTTAAAAATTTAATGGCTCAGATTTGTCTGAGGTTACTTCTTACTATCCTTGAATACAACTGCAATCCATCAGTTGGTCACAAGGACAACTGATGGATTGTGTTGTGTGAGCTAGCAGGGAGCCACGATCACAAGGACATTGGCAGGTACGTCTCCTAAATGAGCTGCAAAATTAAATTGGCGACATGACACAGATAAATGGCAAACCAGACACCGCAGAATCTGCACCGTGCTCTGCTTGCTCGTGTACTGATGCTTCATCCCTCAACTGCACGACTGCACTGGCGTGAACATATGAGTAAACCAGACACCAATCGAATTTCACTTGGGAAATCCAGGAGTATAAATTATAGTTGGGGATCCGAAATGTAGAAATAGAACTTGGAAGAAAATTGTTCTTCTTGAAGCCTACTTGAATGAAGAAACTAAAATACAAAAGCAGAAGACATCACCAAACTAAATCCTTCGATACACATGACAGCCAGATCTTAACTGTTTTTCTTTCTCAAATATCAACGATGCAACGTCAAATCAAATATATATCTCGGAGAAGCCAAAAGATTATGGAAGAGGTTAGTCATGCTTGAAGCTGCACTGCTGCAGATATTCAGTAAATATGCGTAGTCGAGACAAGTGGTGGCATTCTATTTTAGAGCTCACCGAGATATCATCGTTTTATATATCAGCAGCTTCTCCCTCCCTGTATTAAAAAAACATTAGATCGGTCAGGTTCCATCTGCTCAAGGCAATAATGAATAAGTCAATATATACACACGAGTCGACAGTGATGATGGAAGTTCAAAAGTGAAAGTTATCATTATCTTCTTTCTTCGTTCCAAATTAGTATGAGACGTTTTGGCTTTTCTAGATTTATAGCTATTACTACACTTAGATATAACGCATGTCTAAATACATAGCAAAAATAATATATCTAGAAAAACCAAAACGTCTTGTAATTTGGAATGGAGTAAGTATTTTGTTAGCATCACATAGGTAATTGTGAATCATGTGAGGACAAGTTTCACCACAGTTTCAGGCAATCAGTGTTCAGCTAATAGTGAAGCCACACAAAATTATGGGACATCACTCACTCACAGATGGCAAAGACCGACGGCAAAGCCCAATGCTAAAGAGAAATGGAGACATGGACACTGCTCTACAGGGCGCTGAAAAATGCAGGATCTAGTAGGGATGCATGGACACAGTTTGTTTGGAACAACAAAGCCCCCCCAAGAGTGAAATTCTTTGCTTGGCTGCTGTCCCAGGAACGGATACAGTGCAGGGCAGTACTAAGAAGGAAAGGAATTGTAGACAGCAGTAGCTGCGAGGCATGTCAGGCACCCGAAGAGACACCGAGTCACATAATTTTTGGTTGTCCAAATGCAAGGGAATTCTGGGAAGCCATGCAAATTCATACTGAAGCTGACTGGCTAATTCAGGCGCTCCGGGATATTCATCCACCGCCACATATTCCTGGAAAATTCTTCACCACATTCCTGCTCCTCTGCTGTTGGAATATCTGGAAGAGAAGGAACAACATCGTGTTCAGGAATGACAGAATCACGCTAAATGCGGCGCTGGTGGTGTGCAAGACTGAAGCCACCTGTGGGGAGCCCGATTGCCGAGAAGCGATAGGAATGTAGCCACAACTTGGTGCTCTGTAATAGCTAGCGCAATGCGAACTTAGCACGAAACAACAAAATGCGTCTTTGTACTCAGACAGCTACTTTAGAGCCAACAATCAATATATCAATCCAGGTGGGGGACCCCCCACCCCACCCCACGTCGACTTCTAAAAAAAAAGCAAAATCGAGACAAAAGGTGCCATTCCATATTATAGCTCACGGTGATCTCGTTTTATCAGAAGCTTCTTCTATACCTGTATTAAAAAAAACAATAGATCAGTCCCGTGCCATCTGATGAAGGCAGTAACGAATAAGTCAATATACACATGAGCCGACAGTGATGATGCAAGTTCAGATCAAGTGAAAGTTATCTATTTTGTCACCATTACATAGTACTGTAACTGTGAATGATGTGAGGACAAGTTTTATCACAGTTCCAGGCAATTACTGGTCAGCTAATAGTAGAGCCACACGACGTTATGTCACATCGTTATGCATGGAATGGTTAGGGTGAACAAACCAGTACCTGCCCACTCCTCAGAAGCTCTCTCCTCGTCATATCATCAGAAGCTTCTTCTATACCAATGTTATGGACAAAATTCTTGGAGCATACAACTCCTGCAAGGATTGTAGATCTCCAATCTCATCGGGCAATTCTACACCAGAGTTTACAAGTAGACGCACCAATTTTTGCAAATGGCCTATAGACGGTGGCAATTTTCTAACTCCAGTGCCACATATATCAGAGCGTGTTTAGTTCCCTGAATTTGGGCTACTGTAGCACGTTCGTTTTTATTTGATAAATAGTGTTCAATCATGAACTAATTAGGCTCAAAACATTCGTCTCGCAATTTCCAACCAAATTGTGCAATTAGTTTTTTTTTCGTCTACATTTAATGCTCCATGCACGTATCGCAAGATTCGATGTGATGGGTACTATAGCACTTTTTTGGATTTTGGGGTAACAACTAAACACGCGCTCAAGTGTCTGCAGGTACTACAGGTTCCCAAAGTCCTCTCTCTGGAATCCCAGTAACATAAAAAAAATCGCTGGGCGTGCATGGCTTTGCCTCCATATGGTGTGAACTCAGAGCGTGTTTAGTTGCCTAAACTTTAGAATTTGGGCTACCGTAACATTTTCGTTTTTATTTGGCAAATAGTGTTTAATCGTGAACTAATTAGGCTCAAAACGTTCGTCTCGCAATTTCCAACCAAACTATGTAATTAGTTTTTTTTTCGTCTATATTTAATGCTACATGCACGTACCACAAAATTTAATATGATTGGTACTGTAGCACTTTTTTAGAAGTTGGGGTGGGAACTAAACACGCGCTCAAACAGCCTTGAGCACCAAAGTCTCCATGAATTAAAAGCTATGTACCTCATGCATGCACCTAGGACCTACGTACTCACGACCAATGTAGCTTCATGGCTTCCAAGTTCCAACACATGAGCACCATGAGATTCCACACTTCACAGGCCTTGCGTGCAGACCATCGCTGAGACAGGCAGCAGTGTGACAGTGTTCACACGCCTAAGCTTGACTTGTCTTGAGCTACGCCATCAAGCATCTGTTTCTCACACACACCTTGCTACTGCACCCCTCAGCCACTACACCAGCTCCCATTGACACACATGCTGTGCAAATCACCTTATTGAGGTATTGGAGGAGCATCAAATGGATATTCCCCTTCCCCTTCCCCAAAGAAGATTGATTTCTTTTTCTTTTGTAAAAAGGGGAGATTTTTCAGACGCACCATCACTACCTAATTAATAAATCATGTCTAGTCAATTTGATTCAATCTAGCAAAATCATGCCAAATTACCTAGTAAGAATTAGGGGGAAAAGAGATTTGGGATCCGACTAACCTGTAGCAAACCGGCAACTCACCAAGGGGCAGCGTTGAGCGGGCGCTCCTACATCCTGGACGGGGCCGTCGCTGTCGGGATCTCGATTCTTGCCGTCGTCGCCGACGCGGAGCTCTCAAGCACCGCGGCAACCTCGCTGCGAGCACGCCGCGAGCCGTGACGCGGACGCGGAGTAGCGGAGACGGAGATGCGAGTACGCCGTGACGGAGTCGCTCCGTGCCTCGGTTCGTCTTCCTGCGTACGTGAGTGAGGGTGGGCGGTGGGCCGATGGCCGGTGCTTTGCTAGCCAGAAAAATTACTGGGCCTTGAGAAATTGACATGGGCCGGGGAGAGCCCAGTTTAGCCTCCAGCCCCTGTGGACAGAGGATGCATGCACTATGCCGCCCTAGGGAGGGATCTTTTACAAGACGAAACTCGCACCATAGCAGCTCGCATTTTATTCGGCCACGTGTCACCTCCAGGTTCGATCTGGGAGTCTGGGACGTCGCGGGGGTCTATCGCCGACCTGAGCGCTCGCGAACTGTCGCCAAACCCGCTCGGCCGAGTTTCTCGCACCGCCGTCGCCTACCTCGGCGCTGCCATATTCCTCCGACTACCGTTCCACCTGGCCGCCCTCAACCTACAACGCCGCTCTCTACAGCTCCACTGTCCTCCCGCTCCTTCATCCGCAGTGGGCATATGGCCTGGCCCGAAGGCGTCGGCACTCGGCAGCGCGGCCGAGGACCAAGCTCGTCGTTTCATGGAGGCTCGATCTCTGATGCATGGGCCGCCGCTCTTCACAGCCGTATCTCGCATTCTGGCCCGTGCTCCATCGCCTCCCTCCTCTTGAGCTACCCATGGCTGCGCACTGCACCAACGTCGGTGGCACACCGCAAGGCGCAAGCTCGACTCTGTCTGTGACCAGGCGCCCAAGGCCGCGGTGACAAAGGCCCACTGCGGCTTGGGGCAACGACGACAGAGGTGGGGCGTGGGGCGACGCTAGCCAACTCCATGACTGCTGCAGCTGCTTGATGAACGCCCCTAAGTTGTTCGATGAAATGCCCATTCAGAATGTCGCGACTTGGAAGTCACTGTTTCCTCTACTGATGATGGCAACGTACAAGTTCCACAAGATAGATGATGGTAAGTACAAAAGATGTTATCTGCCCTCTTTTTCATTTGACAAGTATTATAATACTGAATATATATCATGGCCAAGAAGCTTTCTTTAAGCATGGATATAACTACAGAGAAATTAAAAATGATAAGCATGGCCTGGATTTGAATTGAAATTGCTCGTAGGCCGTTTACATTAAACAAAACAAAAATTACAGTCAATATACAAGTCACTTTAGTTTGGTTTAGTTCTGCAATGTGAGCACTAATCTTTTATATGATGTTGTAGAAGAGAGTGATTTCCGATAAAAAAACATTGAGTAATACTAACATGTTCCCTGTGCTCATCAAAGCTTTTCAAGTACTCGAGACTCCTCGTCAGACTGTCTTCAATGGATGACCCATATGGAGACCCAAACCCAAAATGGGTCGTGGATGGTATTGTATTAGTCTCCAACAGAATATCTATATGCGAGATCCATTTTAGGTTACAGCAAAGGCACAACTCAAATATGAGTATCCTCTCTCCTGAAGACTCATTTGCAGAAAAGGTTCTCTTTTGAGTCCTGTTGCTGGAGAAGACAAAAATGGGTATTGAACCTTTTCCTGTAATGCTCCCCAAACATGGAATGGATCTTTTATTTTGGGTGATGTTGGAGATAGTCTCAGGGGATCCAAATAGGTGGGCAACTGGGCAAAGAAACTGAAAAGCACTACTTTTCCTAACCCCTCAAATAAATACTTCTACCGTGGACGGACATGCTACGAGTGATGAAGATACAGGCAAAAAAAAAAGCACTGTTATTAGATCAAGTAGCCACAAACAAGCTGAAAAGTACGGATTATAAGATAATAAGTACGGATTATAAGACAAACGAACAGGACCAAATATGTCAGATCTGTTCATTCGTAGTTGCAGTTTGTTTGAGGAATTCTTGCCATTACCGGATGTAAAGCCACTAGTGCAGGGCACGCGCCATCGCGCGCGTGTGCGGTTATAAGTGAAATTTTAAATATGGAGAAAATGCGTGGAGTAGAAAAGGCAATCAGAGCACAATCAGTTTTCTACATAGTATATCATATCAGTCTGGGTAACACGTTTCAGACGTCAAACGTAAGTTTTTTGTCAGATTACACACCCATAGTTAACTAACTCTAACTGAAGTTATGATAGGCTGCCTTATATAAACAACAGGCTGAGGACCAGGTGTTCTTTTACAGGACGAACTTTTGTTGGGGTGGACTGGAACCCTTCGTAGCTTTATAGGAACAGATGATCAGGTCCTTTAAAATTTGTCTAAAGCTGACCTATTTTGGGCTGTGACTTGAGGAGGCCGGACAGGTGTCGCCTTTTGCCTGGTGCTTAGACTCCTCGGACCTTGATCTGTTCATGGTATACACGATGGTGATGCAAGAATGTATCTGCCAAGATCAAATAGTTAATTAGTTCTTGAACTGTAAAGAAATCCAAGAATGTGTTGCGAGGCATAAGGAGCCTTTTTCGGGTTGTGTGCATTTGGCTGTGATGCTTGTAAAATGTTCTGCAAGCCCTTGTTTAGTTTCCATCCCAAAACTTTGCACCCTGTCACATCGAATGTTTGGACACATGCATGGAGTATTAAATATAGACTAAAAAATAACTAATTGCACAGATTGCGATTAATTTGCGAGACGAATCTTTTAAGCCTAATTAGTTCATGATTTGACAATAAAGTGCTACAGTACACATGTGCTAATGATGGGTTAATTAGGCTTAATAAATTCGTCTCGCGGTTTACTGACGGATTCTGTAATTTATTTTTTTATTAGTATCCGAACACCCCATGCGACACCCCCATATAACACCTGATGTGACACCTCAAAACTTTACACTCCGGAACTAAACAAGGCCCAAATAATGTTTTCCAAAAAAAATGGTCTGAAAATAGTAGAGCACAGAAATAGTAACGTGCATGCAAGTAGATGAATTAGATCAACTAAACAGTTATTTTTTAATGACGAAAGTATGTATCATACATTATCCTACCATTTTTGGCGTCCGGTGCAAGCAGAAAGATAGTAAACTAAGCAGATTTGTATGAACTGCCTGATTTGTTTTGGTAGTGTTTTTTGCTAGGCAATGAAAGATACAAAAGTACAGGTACGACAAAATTCTCAGGCAGCAAGGCTAGTGAGATGTGACATGGTGATTTTCATGTATGTACTACAGATAATTCACTCTTGCTAATTCTATATAATTCACTTCAGAGCATGACATCACACTAGGATATAATGTAATTAGCTCCTCATTTGTGATGATGTTGTAAAGTCTGAACATGTTCCTACAGGTAAATTGCATTCGATAGAGATGGTGACAAAATAAAGAACAAATAAGCAGGAAACACTGGACCAAATATAAAGATTTCAGTTTCTTTTCAAAATTTTATGAAAAAGTAAAAGCATCAACTTGCAGGTTCGGGAAAACACTGGATAGATATAATAACAGCATTAGTTAAAAAAAACAGCTGCATGGTAGGTTACCTGGGAAGGCCCTGTAATTGCTGATTCAGAAGGCGAAAATCCATGACTTAATCTGATTGTGTTGCTACCAAGCTTATGATCTGTAACAAAGAAAAGGCAATCTTCGCCGGTATCATCCTCTGCAGTAAAAAGAGCATGCAAATCTTGCCGAAAAAGTTTTGTTAGCTTGGCTCCAAAATTATCAATATTCACTTTCTGAGGAAACTTTTGTGCATTGTGAATCTGTAAAGACTATCTCTGCTGATGCTCTGAACAGCTTAATAAGTGATGAGCATAGCAGGTAAGATCCTCGAATACAAGATTGTTAATGTGGTGCGACAACTATTTATCAATAAATATAATACGAATAGAGCTATATGGGTAAAATATTTTAGAGAAAAAAAATCAAAATAAGGACCCAGATGTCAGTTTTTTTCTGCCAAAATTGATTGGCAGTTGGCAACCTGAGATATTGCAACTTCATAGCTAAAAATCAAAGCATCAATGAACACGTCTGTGAAAAAGAAGGCAGTTTATTGTCCCATACAGTGAAAAACAAGGCGCGATTCCGCGCTCGCCTAGGCGCGACTAGGCGCTGGGCGAAGGCCTCCCACGGAGCCTAGGGGGTGAGGCGGCATCTAGGCGGTGGGCGCGCGCGTTTGCGGAGGAGGCGGCGCCTGGGCGGGATGCGTGCGCATTTTGGCGGGCAGGAGAGCGCGCGCGTGAGCGGGCGGCTGCACGGGAAAGAAAGCGGCGGCGCGGGAAGGATCGATTCGCCGGCCACGGTACGACTCCGGCCGATTCGTCGTGCGCGAAGCTTGTACTTGATGCCGTGGACCCGTTTTCCGCATCACCGGCCATCTTCTCCCTCCGTGCAGGCCTCCTCGCGCCGCCTCCGTCCGCCGGCCCGCCGCCGCCCCTGGAGCTCCCGTGCGCCCCCTCCTCGCCAGGCCGCCACTGCTGGTGAGCTCCATGCCTCACCTGCCTCGCTGCCCCTCGCCCCGCCTCTCGGGAACCCCAAGGTGAGGTCCGCCCGCCCCCTGCTCCTCTCTCATCTGCTCGGCTGCTCCTTTCTATCTTCCTGCTCTGTACACCTAGAAAACGCCTAGGCGCGCCTAGGCACGCCTAGGCGCTAGGCGATGGGTCACCGCCTAGAAACCGCCTAGCGCCTAAAAAAACATTGGTCCCATACATATATTACGTCCCATCATCCTACAATGAACAAACAGGTATGGAAAAGAAAGAAATTCCTGGTATTTGCAAATAAGGCTGGAAATGGAATCGTTCAAAAGGAGGACTCTTTTTATTTGTCGAAGTCAGCATATAGGCACATTAATATAAAATCAGGGAACCCAAGCTGGTGAATGCACCCCCAAATTCCATTCGGTTAAGCTTGATCTTTTTTTGGAGATTTTTTATATAAACCTGAAATCGTTTCTATGTCAAAAAAAAAGGAACTCAGAGGTTGTCTGACAAGCTGCACAAATCATAATTACCAGCAGCTATGAAAGTTGGCTTTGATGAGCTGTCACTACTGGAAACAGAGACTTTGCCGAGTGCAAAATTCTTTGTCGAGTGTCAACAATTGGGCACTCGGCAAAGACCTTCTTTGCCGAGTGCTGCACTCGACAAAGAATTGCACTCGGCAAAGATTTCTTTGCCGAGTGCCGGGCACTCGGCAAACACGGGCACTCGGCAAAGGACTTCTTTGCCGAGTGCCAGACTCTCGGCAAAATCTCTACACTCGGCATAGGCTGCCCGTGAAAATGGCGTCCGGTCACGGCCTTCTTTGCCGAGCGCCTGCAGTTAGGCACTCGGCAAAGATTTGTTTTTTTTGTTTTTAATTTCTTTGCCGAGTGTCCCAGATCTGGCACTCGGCAAAGATTTAAATTTTTTTTTTAAATTCTTTGCCGAGCGTGTCAGATCTGGCACTCGGCAAAGAAAATTTTTTTATTTTTAAAATACTTTGCCGAGTGCCCCCGGGACGGCACTCGGCAAAGATTTTTTTTATTATTATTTCTTTGCCGAGTGCTCCTGTGCATGCACTCGGCAAAGAGGAAATTTTAAAAAAAAATTAAAACATTCTTTGCCGAGTGCCTGATGGCTGGCACTCGACAAAGACGCCCTTTGCTGAGTGCCATGCCTCGGCACTCGGCAAAGTTTTTTTTGTTTTTTTTGTTTTTGGCCTCCAATTTTTTTGTGCAGCCTTTTTAAAGCACTAGGAACTCCTAGTTACAACTTGGGGATTTTTTGTGGCTTTTTGTTATATTTAGTTACTTTATTTCATTTACTTGAATTTTTTTGGAAATTAGAAATTTGAACTGCACGTGGTACGAATAATGGAGTTTAATGATTTAAAAATTGATAGTCATGTTAGTGAGTGTTGTGAGAGGCCGTATCCAGGAATGGACCTAAAATTTCGGATATCTTGTTCATGAAACATGTCCGCGAAATTGCGTGTGAAGTGTTTATAAATTCTATAAAAAGCAAACGAAGTTCAAAAATCATGAAACTTGTTGAGATGTCGTGATATCATATGTGGAGGCTATGATAAAAATTTCAGAAGATTTCGTGTACGTTGTCACGTACAATGCTTACAAACCAGGACATCTCCACATGACAACGCTGGCAACGCTGCTAAAGGATATTGCCTAGTTTTGTGTCCCTGTAGCAAATGTGAAAACAGGAGAAGGGTAAACAAGGTGGAAATGGGTAAACATCTTGTGAAGAATGGATTTACGCCGGACTACACCCGGTGGGTCCACCATGGTGAAGCCCATCGTATGAGAGAGGAGGTGGTGAGACCACGGGTGGAGGCTTTTGATGCTGATGCCGGGGTAGCAGACATGTTAGATGACTTTCACCAAGGACAGTTCGATGAGGGACGTGAGAAGGAGGAGATGGAAGCAGCTGCACAGGCGTTCTACGATATGATGGACTCGGCACAGAAACCCCTTCACGATCGATCAATGGTGTCTCAACTGGATGCCATTGGACGCTTAATGGGGTTGAAGTCCGAGTTAAACTTAAGTCGACCTGGCTTCGATAAGATGTTGGCCGTGATTGGCACCTTGCTTTCGGAGGGCCACATTCTGCCGACGAGCATGTACGAGTCATAGAAACTCCTTTGAGCACTTAAGATGCCGTATGAGCAGATACATGCTTGTCCGAAAGGGTGCGTCCTATTTAGGAAAGAACACGAGCATGCAAAGTTCTGTCCAAAGTGTAAATCCTCTAGGTACCTGGAGGTAGACTCTGATGATGGCTAGAAGAGGCAACTTACGATCCCCATGAAAATCCTACGGTACCTTCCGTTCCTACCAAGGATCCAACGGCTATACATGACCGAGAAATCCGCGAAACAGATGACATGGCACAAAAATGGCAAACGGTACAATCCTGACAAGATGGTACATCCATCCGATGGTGAAGCTTGGATCCGCTTTAATGACAAACATCGTGACAAAGCAGATGAGGCTCGTAATGTACGTGTCGCGTTGGCAACAGATGGGTTCAATCCTTATGGAATGATGGCTGCCCCATACACATGTTGGCCCGTCTTTGTTTGTTATCCCCCTTAATCTCCCCCCCCCCGGTGTCTCCTTTCAACGACATAACGTATTCTTGTCGTTGATAATTCCTGGACACCCAGGGAGTAATATGGGTGTGTTCATGGAGCCCGTGTTTGATGAATTGGTCCATGCTTGGGACGAAGGGGTATGGACATACGATCGAGCTACAAAGACAACCTTCAAAATGCATGTTTGGTACCACTACTCCCTGCATGACTTCCTAGCGTATGGGATATTCTACGCCTGGTGTGTTCACGGGAAGTTCCCATGTCTAATATGCAAGGAAGGTGTGAGGTTTATTTGGTTGCAGAAGGGTGACAAGTATTCATCGTTTGATAGACATCGTCAATTCCTATCTCTTGACCATCCATTCAGACAAGACATCAAGAACTTTACGAAAGGCGTCAAAGTGACAAACCCTGCACCACGGATGATGAATGGTGCCGAGGTTCATGCTCAGATAGGTGCTCTCGTGCCCAATGAAGAAGGTGGTTTTGTGGGATATGGTGAGCAGCATATGTGGACTCATATCTCGGGCATGACGAAGCTCCCCTATTTCGATGACCTTCTTCTACCACGTAACATTGATGTAATGCACACTAAAAATAATGTCGCCGAGACACTTTGGGCAACACTCATGGACACTGAAAAGTTTAAGGACAACCCAAAGGCTAGAGTAGACCTAGCAACGTTGTGCGATAGACCAAATCAAGAGATGCAACCTCCTAGTCGTGGCAAGACCTGGAGAAGGCCTAAGGCCGATTTCGTCTTGAAAAAGGACCAAAGGAGGGAAGTACTTGAATGGATCAAGAAGCTAATGTTCCCTGATGGGTATGCAGCGAATCTAAAGAGGGGAGTTAACTTAGGCACTCTGCGAGTCAATGGGATGAAGAGTCATGACTACCACATATGGATTGAGCGGCTTCTTCCGGCGATGGTTTGAGGCTATGTCCCGGAGCATGTCTGGCAAGTGCTGGCAGAGTTGAGCTACTTATTCCGCCAGCTTTGTGCCAAGGAGCTCTCTCGGACCGTCATTGATGACTTGGAAAAAGCGGCACTCGTGTTGCTCTGTAAGTTGGAGAAGATCTTTCCACCCGCCTGTTTCTTGTCGATGCAGCATTTGATTGTGCACCTCCCGTATGAGGCATGGATGGGGGGGGCCCGTGCAGAACCGTTGGTGCTATCCAATCGAGAGATGTCTGAAGACTCTTCGCAAAAAATGTAGAAATAAAGCCAGAATTGAGGCTTCCATTGCAGAGGCATACATTCTAGAGGAGGTGTTGAACTTCACAGAGAAATACTACACTGAGAGACTTCCTAACGTTCATAATCCACCCCCTCGTTATAATGCTGGCGAAAATGAATCGAACCTCAGCCTTTTCCAAGGGCAACTTAGAAGCGCAAGTGCATCGACCACTAAGCAATTGAAAAATGAAGAGTGACGCAGTATCATGCTATGTGTGTTGACCAACCTTGTCGAGGTGCAACCGTTCATTCGGTAAGTTCTAAACAAACTTGTTTCATTTCACCGTATGTCCTTGTTTCATCGTTCAACCCCCTTGTTTCTCGTTGGTACAGGAAATTTCTTTGTCAATCCTGGCATGGATCAAGGCAACCTACCCCGCAAGAAAATGATACCCTTCTTTCACGGGGTGCGGGACCAGGGAGCCCCGATTTCATTTGTTGGTTCAAACAGAAATCCCAAACTGATGCGCCTATAAGTGATGAGTTAAGACAGGTTGCAAACGGTTGTGCCATTAGGGTCAAGTCATTTACCGGTTATGATGTGAATGGATATCGTTTTCACACAGCAAGCTACGAGCAGAGTCAGCCCAATCGACAAACCACAAACAGCGGAGTTGTTACGCCCGACACTGATGGACTCGACTATTATGGAAGAATTGAAGAAATCTACGAACTATCATTTTATAGTTCCAAACCTCTTACTCCTGTCATATTCAAATGCCACTGGTTTCATCCTGGTGTAACGAGATGGACCCCTAAGCTTGGGCTAGTCGAGATTCGACAGGATTCCGTCTATCCAGGAAAAGATGTCTACATTGTGGCTCAACAGGCCGTCCAGGTTTATTATACGTCATACGCGTGCAAAGACGCCGAGCATCTTAAGGGTTGGTCTATTGTGCACAAGGTATCGCCACACGGTAAACTACCTGTCCCAAACGATGAAGATTACAACTTCAACCCAAACACATATGATGGAGAGTTCTATCAAGAAGATGGGCTACAAGGGAGGTTTGACATAGACTTAACCGAAGAGATAGGAATGGAAGTAGATAATGAAAGGGATGATGACGAAGACGCTGGAGACGAGGTGCGAAATCTGAAGGACATACAAATGCTTGAGCGATTACATTTCGGCAATGACAATGAAGACAACATTCCTCCTTCGAATAGTGTTGATGAGTTGGACAATGTTGATAGTGATGACGAGACCTATGATCCAGCTAATTTCAATCATGAAGATTATTTCTAATACATGTAATATTATGTTTTTTTGTAATTATGTTTTGTTCATTTTTGCACATATTTCTAATTACGTCTTGTTTTTCTTTTTTATTGCAGGTGATTGAACAAAGATGGCGGGCGACCGTCATAGGTCTATGAACTCGATTTACCAAAGACCACGCCGGTCGCAGGAGGGGGCAGAGGGATCGAACAGGAGGAGGACCGCTAGCCGTAGGAGGGGGCCGTCTCCTCCCACGCCACGTGAGGATGACCGCCAGCCGCAGGAGGAGGTGGCGCCCGTGGACGAGTCAGACGAGGAGTTGGTTCGGCAGACGGAGAAGGAGGAGGAGGGGGGGGGGGGGGGGAGGCGGCAGGCACGGGTTCCGCTTCCTCCAACTCCTCTTTGAGTGTCTACTTGCGAGGTCCCGCGAGCCTCCCACAGGTTCAGCTTCATCACCAACGCCCAGTGATTCGCCCCGAAGGACAAAAGTAAGTAACTGTATATGTTATCACCACTACTTCATATGATATGATGAAAAAAACTAATAATTTTTCTTAATTACTTGTGCAGGAACTGGGTGGTTGTGTCGGGTGGTAGCGCATGGCTAGTCAACGGCATCCTGGGTCTTCTATGCAGGCAGCACTTCCCCGGCATTGTCACGTACGCATCGAAGACGGAGCCGGCCTACTCGTTTGACCACTACATCGTCGCCTCCGATGTGGAGTACCCCAACAAGGCGGCGCGGGTGAAGGCAGAGTTTTGGTCAAGTCTCCCTTGCACAACATTGCTCAATACATCGCATTCATTGGACTTTTCTTGAAATAATGAATGGATACATCGCTTTTGTATGCAGACTTATTACATATGCGAGGAGGGATTTGAGGCCAGGGCGGAGCAGGCGACTACCAAAGCCTGTAAAAAACTTGTCACCGACATGCATCACGAGGCGCGCATCTAGGCCATCGTAACCTACTACGGGTCAAAGCTTGGAGAGAGGAAAACCAAGAAAGACGCAAGAGAGATGCAGCTGACCCGAGAGCAGTACCTTGAGGTAAATGAAGAACATCAATATTGATTCGTTTTGAGATTAAGTTGGTTTAATTTGATCTTCTTATATGTCCAATACTTGATGACGTGTAGGTGATTCCCTGGTGGTGCCAAGCGTATCCCGAGTGCTGGGCGATGATGGTGGACATGTGGTTCACAGAGGAGTACCTCAAGATGCACAGGGATGCTCGGGACCGTCGTTTACTGATGCAAGGTCCAGCATACCATCAAGGCAGCCGCAACCTCACCGGATACAAACAAGCATGGGTACGCGAATTGATTTATCTATTGTCACGCTCAGTTCTGTCTGATTTCTAATCATCGTGCTGTCTTTCTCGCAGTCGGCGTCACATAGTGGCCAGGCTTGCTCAGACTTCCAGGCATGGTGTATGGCCCACAAGGGCAAGGCGACGTCCGACGTCTCCTTCAACCTGGAGGACCCGCCCGAGGCATACACGAACCCGAGCGTCCACTCCCGCATCAGTGAGTACACTGAGGTGGCGAGGTCGCTCCATGGGGCAGACCACGATCCGAGCACCCAGGACTTTGATGGAGAGGCCGTCATGAGGGCGGGGCAAGGCAAGAAGCATGGGCAGTTCTGGCTTGGCGACGGCGTCATCGACACGGCCTCTACTCCCTCTCTCTCCTAGATCCGAGCACGGAGCATGAGCGAGAGCCCAGCCATTCGCACACGGCCGACCGCTGCACAGCACCGGGTCGACGCACTCGAGGTTATTCCTGTTTTACTCGTCATACATTGATCTTTACACACCTTAATTAGCTTTGCATTACTGAAACATTGGAGTGAAATATTGCAGGCCCGGCTGGAACAAGAAATGAAGGAACGTCAGGAGCTGGGGGCCTAGCTGGAGGACGAGCGGGCCGAGCGGCAGGCCCAGGCGCAGAGGCTGATGGACATTACGGATTTCCTACAAGGGCTTGGGCAACGTATGGGCTTGTCTCTACCACCTGGGCTGTTGGTTCCACCTCCGCCTCCGCGTCCTGCAGCTGCAGCTACTCCTGTGAGTATCAAAGTTTTTTACTTTCGCTTGTGCTTTGCTTGTATGGCCTCTATCGTCCTAGATTAGCTATCAAAATAATCTTGTCTCATATGCAATCTTTTCTCCTTTGTGCAGTCTCCATCTGACGGTGGTTCGAATAATCCACCTCATGCACCTACGAATGATGCATCTGGGCCTTCACCACAGTCGCAGTGGCCGAGATGAGTGCATGTTGTATTTTTTACATTTGTTGTTCACTTGGTGATGGACTTGTGATGCACTTGTGGACTTTGATGGACTTGTAAACTTATTTGGATGGACTTGAGCACTTATTATTATATATTGTGATGGATGTGATATGGGCGGATGGATGTGTGGATGGATGAGATATATATGCGATGGATGAGATATATATATGCGATGGATGAGATATATATGTGATGGATGAGATATATATGTGATATATGTTTGTATGAATGTATTTGTCATGATGGAATGCAAAAAAAATTTTGCCGTTTTGGGTCACTTTGCCAAGTGTTGCACTCGGCAAAGGACCCCTTTGCCGAGCGCAATGGTCACAACACTCGGCAAAGCTGGTAAAATGGGCGACCAGAAAACAGATTTTCCAGCTTTGCCGAGTGCTGTGACTATAACACTCGGCAAAGAAATTAAAAAAAAATTAAACTTTGCCGAGTGCTTGGCGTGTTGGCACTCGGCAAAGAAAATTTTCAAAAAAAAAAAATAAAAGCTCTTTGCCGAGTGCCTTCTCGGTTGGCGCTCGGCAAAGAATTTTTTTTAAAAAAATAAAAAATCTTTGCCGAGTGGCTAGAGGGGTGGCACTCGGCAAAGAAAATTTTCAAAAAAAAAAAATAAAAGCTCTTTGCCGAGTGCCTTCTGGGTTGGCGCTCGGCAAAGAATTTTTTTTAAAAAAATAAAAAATCTTTGACGAGTGCCTGGAGAGTTGGCACTCGGCAAAGAAAATTTTCAAAAAAAAAAAATAAAAGCTCTTTGCCGAGTGCGTCACGGTTTGGCACTCAGCAAAGAAATTTTTTTAAAAAAAAATCTTTGCCGAGCGCCTCACGGGTTGGCACTCGGCAAAGAAATTTTTTAAAAAAAATTAAAAAAATCTTTGCCGAGTGCCTGCAGGGTTGACACTCGGCAAAGTGACCATCAACGGGACCGGCGCCGTGACGGTCGCTTTTCTTTGCCGAGTGCCCGATAAAATACACTCGGCAAAGAGTGCTTTGCCGATCAATTTTTTGCCGTGTGTGCTTTGCCGAGTGCCGCACTCGGCAAAGGCTTTGCCGAGTGCAATCTAGCCTTTGCCGAGTGCCTCAGGCACTCGGCAAAGAACCTGAATCCAGTAGTGTGTAGAGGATAACCAGCAAGCAGCTTCAGGCTTTCACCGATAGCCATGGTGGTCTTCTCCTCCAACCCCAGGATTAGAAGGTCAAATGACATCTTAGGAATCATTTTGATAATAATATGTTTACCATACGGGAAATGTAGAACATAGGCAATGATAAAAAAAAGGGAACCCAAGCTGCAGGATGCAACCCTAAATTCCATTCCAACTGTTGTGCCTCAAAAAAGCATCATAAAGAAAAATGGAGAGGAAAAGGAAACTGAAGAATTCTTTTTTTTTTGTCTGGCATGGATCGAGTCATGCCTATTCCTGTAGCCCTTGGTGGCAGCAATACAACCCACAATCCGTTATTTGTTATCTGGCATGGATCGAGTCATTGTAAAACCTCATGGTGTTTTTATTCCATCCCACAAAATCTCCAAGTGTATGGCATAAATGCATAAACTGCATTTTGCATGTAGAACACCAAAAAACAAAAATAAATAGAGGGTGACAACAGGAATCTTTCAGACATACAAAAGTATTGGGTCTAATGTCACGTAGAATCGCTAAGGCAACTATAAAGGAGTGACAATAGGATTGAATATAAGATAATCCAATTACAGATTATTCTGTGAAAGCTGTGGAGGCCAAAAGCTAATAGGAATCTATAAAAGAATAGTAGGCAGTAATAACAACTTCATTTTTTCACCCTGGACAGAGGAAACTACTGCTACTCTACTCAGTATGATGCAGTTCCTGTTCTGGACGTTGGTACAAAAAACACACTTCTAAACCTCAAATTTTTTACTGCCTGCTTGTATGGAAGTGTAAATAGGATTCCTAATGCTTGGACCTAGTAAGATATGAGGCGTATGTGTCGGATGCAATGCAGCATCTAACATATGTTTTTGGAAGTCATACGTTGATTTAGCAGAACATGCAAATAGCACCGCAGGCCAGACCATGCAGTAAAGTAATGACGAATTTGGCAAAATACTAAAGTAATTGCTAATGTAGTTGAAGATGGGAAATTAATCCCAACAAAGTAGTAGTGGGCAGAGAGAGGGAGGAAGAGGGACTGAGGGAGGGAGGGGGTCTTACATCATCTTTTGCCTGAGAAGTAGTGGACCATTGGACCATTGATTACAAAATTTTACCATTCCTGTGTCAAGTCCAGGATGACATAGCAATGAACCCATCATTTAGATTCAGAGTACTCCCGTTGGTAGAAAGTTCGTTGTGTTATCTCCTAGCTTGCAGAATCCAAACAAAAGCAAATAGGTGACATTAGCAGCTAGATACTGTAAGCCAGAAGCAAGCATGATGGAGGTGGAGATAAACAAATAGGCATTGAATCAACCCATATAGGTTCTTCGAACAATAAAAAATTAAAAAATTTCATACAGCTTCGTCCTGAACCGTTAGACATGTTTGTACATAACCTTTGTTGAGGTAAAAATCAATGTTTTGAGTTAGCATGCCCAAAAGAAAGAACTATTGCTTGTTACTGAGATCTATTTTAGACTAATAAACATGGGAATTATTTCCTTTCAACTCAACATCTAAGTACATTTGTCAAGGGCAAGTCATAGGCATCACTCAAATTTCACAAATCTGTCGACATGCAGCACCAATGGTTGGAATCTAAATCATGGTTGTGCCATTGTAGTAGTAAACTATATATAAAGGTCAAGAACGTCAACGATTTGGATCAACCAACGCAACCCATTTTTTCCAAAAATCAAATCAATACACTAATGTTGTCAATAACGCACAGCTTCGATGAGCCAACGGAACCTATGATTTAAGGGGAAGAGTTAGTTGCTCAGCGGGTATTTCTTCATATAAAAGTATCAATTATCACAGGAGACAGAGAAAGGACAGAATTTTGCCTAGTTAAACCTCCAGATGCCATGAAAAGCAGTGGACATGGGCACAAAAAGCACTAGACATCTCCATTCCAATAAACTAATAACAACTACTTGTAAGAGGCTGCAGATGTGAACCATAGGCCGTACCTTATATTATTCAGTTATGGTTAAACTACCATGGAAAATAGTTCAACTGGACGTTTGAACCTCCGGAAAGCACAGAATAAATATTCGCCTGTATTTGCCATTTTATCATCACATGCGCCAACAACTATTCTGTTGTCTTTGCTTCCTGCAGGCAAAAGAAAAATCTTAACACAGGTAAATATGATGTGACTAAAAATGGCTCGATTTATTTAGGAAGTCAATATGTTCGGATAGGCAAGTTTACCAGGAGACAACGCTGCTTACAAACAACTACGAAGAATAGGAAGCACTGGTGACATCTCACACGGCATTATATCAAACACATGGTATGCAGCTTGCAACACATAATTTGATTAGCAACCGATCAAGGAAATCTGCAACAAGAAACCAATGTTTGAACGTAGCAGTCTAACAAGCAAATGCAGAAGTCACAAATCTAACTCAAATTAGAAAAAAAAGGCAACGCAAAAAGAGAAAGAGGAGGGGCAACATCTCAAGGGTGGAACCACATCCTCCTGCCTCCACCTAGCACCGCACCAGGACCTTGCAACGCAGAGGAGGAGGAAATTACCTGGCTTTGTGCCGACGCCGAGCCGCCGGATCTACGCCGACGCCGCGACGCAGCCGGGGTTGTGGAGCAGAGGCAGGTAGGGTTTTGTGAAGCACACAAGCACAAGCGGATCAGAGGAAGGAGGCAGCACCGGGGTGCACCAGCGCCGGCGGCCACCGGCGGGGCCCGGTGGCGTCGCCGAGGAGGGGGCGCTTGCACCCGCGGCCCGGGGTCGGCACCCACCGCGCCGGCGCAGGACCCGGCGGGGGTCGCCGTCGCCCCCGCCCGTGCGGCGTGAGGGGGGGGGGCGTGGAGGAGGAGGAGGAGGAAGGCGGCCGATGCCACGCAAGGGCCAGCCACTGCCGAGGACCGCTCGCACCGTCGTCGTAGCCACATCGGGAGAGAGCGAGAGAGAAGAGCGCGAGCGAGCGAGCGAGCGAGAGCGAGAGCGAGCGGCGGAGAGATAGAGGAAGAGAGAGGGTGAAGCCAAGAAGGGAATCAGAAGCCACTGTATAAATTTGGTGGGCTGGCTACGAAGGAGAAGCTGTAAAACAGCAAGAGCAGCACTGAAAAAACAAGAAGCAGGCCCAGAATCCACTCCCGGCGAAATCCGATCTAGACAACTATGGCCATCCGATGGAAGATCCGACGGCCAAAAATATTTAGAGCGACGTGGATGGTGCTCCTGCTCGAGGAGCTAACGCATTCTTTAGAGGCGAATATGCATGTAGTACATATGCCTGCATTAATATCGTTGTAAGAAATCAACTCTATATCTTCTGTAGGCACAAAGTTTAATGTTACCTTGAAAACATATTTTACCCGTTTACTACTGCCAGTTACAGATTATATACTGCTGTTGTAACACCTCTTGTGTTACAAGCGTGTTTAGCATCAAGATTAAGACATAAAAGAGATTAGCAAAACAAGTTCGCTGGGTTTAAGAGTTTAAAACTTACATGAAATGATAAACAAATTCTATGTGACTCCCTTTTGTGGTTGAGAAAAATCAAAATAAATATTATTAACTAGTGCTCTTGGGAGCTCAAAAATCAAATTTAAAGTTAAGATAAACTCATTTCATTAAGACGGCAAACGCTTGAATTTACGTCTAAAGTACTATTTTTGACGATTTATTGTGGGTGAATTAATTAATTAATGCTTAAATATTTTGTTCCTATGGGTTAGTATAAAGTATGGATCATTGCATGAAATACTTGTGGGTTGGAGTTAATAGGGTTTAGGCCTTTTAAAATTTGTAACAAAAGTGTTAATGACTGTTAGTTCGAACTGAACCTTAACTTTTCTAAGTATGGGACAAGTAGTAAGACAATGCTATCTTGACATTTAATTTCTAATAAAAATGTTTAAACACTAGCTTCATATTCTTGCATTGTTGGTTGTTTCTAAGTGAGCACGTGAGCATGGTGTAGGTTGTAGATGTGTTGGGTGTCGTGTTGAAAACTTAAAAATTGTCCAAACATCGTCAGAACGCGTTGTAAACCACGTTGTTGGCGCTTTGTTCGTGATCCGGCACTCCAGTAACGAGCCCATCTTGGCATCCTTTTATCTACCTCTATGGTTGCTCTATGGTCATAACGATTGCTTCGCTAGATAGCTGGTAGTGTTGTCTTTAGGATTAATGGATGGGTTGAACCTCAGTTGAGGTAAACGGCTACCTTTGTTGCGCTTTAAAACTCGTTCACATCACTAGTTATACTTGTGCAGCCTGAGTCCGCGGTCACCACAAGCGCGCGGGCGCTGCTGGTTGCCGGGCTCAGGCCGTGGCCGGGCGGCTGCCGCTGGCCAGCTCGCATGCCAGTCGGTGCCACGCTCGTGTGGCTGGCCATTGTGCCGCACGCTAGGGCGAGCCGAGGCTGCAGCTACAGTGCTCGGTCGACATGGCGTATGCCCCACCCTTCTATTCACCTACCGCGTCGTGCCCTTGGCGTATGCCATTGCCGCCATGTCTGGTCGTTCGTCCCGATCACAGTGGCGATAGGATGCCCTGCTGCCTCACCTTGCCCCCGCTAGCCGACGCCGGTGAGACCCACTCGGGTTTGCCGCTCCATTCAAGCGCGTCGCGCCAAGCCCATGAACCACCACCTATGCGCACGTGTTCGTGCTACCACCATCGAATGGAGCCACCCCATCTTAATCCACTCGCCCTCGCTCGGGTGCCCTCTCTACGGCATGACTGCGGCTAGAGCTCCACCTTTTCTGCCCTCTAATTCGCCTAGCTCAGGTCTTCACAGTTCGATTCCTCGCGCTAGTAAGTGGCATAAGAGGTCAACTAGGCGCCCATCTTCCCCATGACCGGCCAAGCGCTACCAACCGCCAATTTAGTGTTTCGCTCGTCACCGGTCAAAACATCGTCGTGCCGAGAGGTTCGGGGGTAAGGCTCGTAGGGTTAATAGCAGTTCAATTGCTCGTAACCTCGAGCTCGCCTTGACTCCCTCCATCCGGTGCTCGCGCTATTTTTGGCCAAGGTGCTCGTCGACGGTGGGGTGACGCGTCGATGTCCATCACCGAGCGCTGCCGCCCCGCTCGGTCGCATGTGGCCAGCTCTGCTCGGGCCACCGCTGACTGGACCATCACCTCGGACGAGCTCGCTGTAAGCTGCTTATGCTCACCCGCTCACTCGTTAGTCTTCTAGTTGCTCTAGCTCGTCGAAACAGTCACGCCACCGTTGCGGCTAGCCGCTTGCCGCTGTAGTTTGTACCAATGCGCCTCTGAGTCCCTAACCGTCACCCATTCTTGCGCGTTTAGCCGTAGATGGTGGTCGGCCCCTTACTTCCGTCGTAGCGAGCCTAGTTTGCCCGGTGTAACCGCTATTGCTGCCGGTGTGCTGCGCCGCCGTGCGCGGGTACGTCGAGGCCCGCCCTGTTGCAAAGGCAACACATTCTTGGGTCTTTAATGCAAAGCATGAGTGTATAGTAATAGTGCTCCGTTACTCCGTTGCTCCGCGTGATTATCCAAAAACCCGAGCCCTCTTTTGCAAAACGCGAGCGTGCGCGTGGGCATCCCGGCCTTGGGCCATGCTAGGCCATCGCGTCGCACACGCAGCCCCTACCCACGCTGAGCTGCTAGACCAGAATGGGCTACTACCACCCCTTTTTCTTTTTCTAAAGTATTTTCTAATTAGTTTCTAAGGTAAACTTGTAAATTCAATAGAAATTTGTGTAGTTGATCAAAAATTATGAAATCAATTTTGTTCAGTTCCTAAAATCATGATATATCTGCTAGTATATTTTGTTCACATGGTTTCATAGTATTTCCAAGAGTAATCTAATTAAATTGAAATAGTTAATATTGTTAAAACATCAACTTGTAAGAATTATTGTGAGGAATTGGTAGTAGTGTTGGCTGTGAGATTTTTATAGAAAATTCCTAACATTATTAGATGCTCACTGTAATTTTTGTACCTCTATAATAATTAATTTCCTAAGGTAGCTAAATGAGCCCTAGTTGGAATGTATAAATTTTATCAATAAGAAGCCAAAACACCTTGGCATTGTAGGACTAAAATATTTTTTCTGAAACAAAGCCTTACTTGACGACGTGGATACGTAGCTTAGTACGCTAGTCGTTAGAGCTAGCTCGTTAGCTTGTGAGACGTAGTCGTTTCTTAGAGTTGTGGTTGTCGTGGGTTAATTACGTTTTTTGCGCTGCATCTGCGAATATCATAATAGGAAAATGATGGATCTGGAGTCGATCAAAGTAGCAGGAGGATGGTGCCTTGGTGATTGTCACCATGGTGGAATGCTAATCCTTAGTTATATCTTGTTTAGGCAAGCCCCGGTGCATAACCTCTAATATTCTGCACTTTATTTTATGCTTGTGCATTAAGTTTTGAGGAGTTGAATGAAACCCACTTGGATATATCCTATGAGTCCTACTAGTATGTCAGGATCATGTAGATTGCTATGCTATATGATCCGGTAGAAGTCGAGTGATTACCTATCACTCGCGAGAGATAGGAAAGATATTATTGTTGTTATTATCATATTACTATCACATGGAATATATATCAGGTTGATAATTGGAGACCGAGCGGAATGGTACTTTAGATCTGGACTTGGTTAGGCATTCGAGCGAGGCTCGGATTGCACTTGTTCCGTCTGTATCGATTGAGGACCGTTCATTGCTGTGGATGGTAGTCAGGTCACAGACTTATTATCCTAAGCACATACTTGCTTATGGGAGCGGGAAGACTTGTTACTCTCTTATTATGGGTTCCAGCTCTTTCTGGACCGACTTTTAGGGGTGGGCATTAGGTGGAGGTCTAAGCACCATACTGAGACCGAGTCTCAGGTGTTGGGGGCTTAGAGTCCAAGTTTAGACGAGGACCTGGACCCCTTAACAGGAGTGGAACGGGTTGGTGAAAGCTCTAGTTTGGTTTTGGTAAATTGATGAAACCCTAAGTGCTAACCTAGTTTATCAAAGTGATTATGAGATAGGTAGCATATTCCAAGTGGTGAAGCAAATAAAGATCATGACATGATGATGGTGATGATCAAGCGCTTGGACTTGAAAAGAAGAAAAAGAAAAACAAAAGGCTCAAGGCAAAGGTATAAATTGTAGGAGCCATTTTGTTTTGGTGATCGAGACACTTAGTGAGTGTGATCACATTTAGGATCGATAGCCGTACTATTAAGATGGGTGAAACTCGTATCGAAATGCGGTTATTAAAGTGCCACTAGATGTTCTAACTCATTGCATATGCATTTAGGATCTAGTGGAGTGCTAACACCCTTGAAAATATTTACAAAAATATGCTAACACACATACACAAGGTGGTGTACACTTGGTGGTTGGCACATTTGAGCAAGGGTTAGAAACTTCATCGGTGGAGTGCGGACAATTTGACGGTGCCACCGGCGCCCTATACAGAAAAGATGGAGGTCACTGTAAGTGACCGGACGCTGGTCTTAGAAGGACTGGTGCGTTCGGTTAGTAGAAGCAGTGAAGACGCTGGCGTCGGTCTCTGACGGGACGCTGGGTCACTTAGTGACCGGACGCTAGAGGGCTACGTCCGGTCCCGCTGACGTGGCAGTGCACAGAGGAGACGTCGAGTGACCAGACGCTGGGTGAGTCCGGTCGAGCATGACCAGACGTGTCCGGTCGTGATTTCCTGTTTCTGGATGCTTACTGGAAACGACCGAACGCTGAGGTCCAGCGTTTGGTCACTTCGCAGCAATGCGTCCGATCATCACTTGACCGTTGAGATTGGGTGAACAACATTTGAAGCCGATGACATGTAGCATGCATCGCACGACTAGACGCTGGGGTCCTACGTCCGGTCGATATGACCGGAGCGTTCGGTCACCCCGTGTTGTGCCCAGTGAAGGGATACAACGGCTCTATTTTGTGGGGGCTTCTATTTAAGCCCCATGGCCGGCTCAAAGCTCACTCTCTTGGCTATTTGCATTGACATAGCAACCTTGTAAGCTTAGCCAAAGCCCTTCCACTCATCTCCATCATTGATTCAACATCTTTATGAGATTGGGAGTGAATCTAAGTGCATTGCTTGAGTGTTTGCATCTAGAGGCACTTGGTGTTCGTGTTTCGCTGTGGGATTCGCTTGTTACTCTTGGTGGTTGCCGCCACTTAGATGGCTTGGAGCAGCGAGGATCATCGAGCGGAGGTTGGTGATTGTCTCCGGCTCCGATCGTGGTAATTGTGAGGGGTTCTTGACCTTTCCTCGGCGGAGAGCTAAAAGGTACTCTAGTGAATTGCTCGTGGCTTGTGTGATCCTCATCTTGTGTTGGTTGTGCGGCACCCTATTGAGGGTTTGGCGTGTGATGCCAATTAGCACGTGAACCTCCAAGTGAGTGAATCGCCACAACGAGGAGTAGCTTGCCGGTAAGCAAGTGAACATCGGTAAAAATCATTGTGTTCATTATTTGATTCCGAGGTGATTGATCTTCATTGTTATTCATTCTTATGATTGATTGGCTCCTTCCTTGATATGGCGATATAACCTTCTTGCTCACTCTGTTTACATTACCGCAAACTAGTTGTCAAGCTCTTTAGTGTAGCTAGTTGTTAGAGCTTGTTAGTTTGGTTAGTGTGACTCTTTAGTTAGCTTTTGAGAGCACACTAACTTAGTGTAGCGTTATAGCTATTGTGTGGATAGAAACTATATAAACTAGAATTGTGGTAGGTGGCTTGCCATTTTAATAGGCTAGCGCAACACTTGCTTCGCCTGATAATTGTCTAACCGGTTTGTTAAGTGTTGTTGTAGAAATTTTTAATAGGCTATTCACCCCCTCTAGCCATTAGGACCTTTCAGTTGGTCTTGTTTGTGCCTAGGGTACAAGCGGGACATATGTTTCAGGGTACCCAGCTCGGATACATTGATTCGCGAATCGCCGTTTCTATGAGACAGTACGACTTGGCGATGGTTTAGCACCGTAGTAAGAACTGAAATATGAAAGAGGGTAAAATGGTTCTGATTGCTTACCACCTGCTTGAAAATAGCATAGGTGCTTACATAGAATGGTAAGTTAATAAACTAATGATGACTACTAATAAAATTAAATATAAGGACGTACGTTTAGTAATACTTCCTACAGATGCAATAACCCACAAGCCATATAACCTTGCATAACCTTGGAGTCTTTTATTTTCCTCCTGTTGGGTAAGTCTTGCTGAGTATAATCGAGTACTCAGGGTTTTATTTCCCCATGTTGCAGGTAACTGGAGGATACATAGAGATGACTCTTCTGTGTGGAAACCTTCTGGTGGGTTCAGAAAGAATTCCTTTCGCGCTACGGTCATAGTGTTTATTTACAACCCTCATTAAAGGTTTTTTAAGAAAAGATATAAAAATCTGCTAGAATCTCTTTGTATATAAATGTCCACTATGTTAATACTTCACCATGTCATCAAATTAATCTTTGTTTCCGCTGTAACTCTGATCATATGTTTATTTTCCGCTGCAAGATAAAACTTGTGAACTTGAAATGTATAAAGTTGATTACATGTAAACTGTTTTAATCCCGCTGTTGCATTTAACTTGTTTAAATACTCTAATGTTGTAATAAAGTGATGTAAGAAATGGTTAAGAATGTTGTAAGCTTTATTCTCTCATTTATGATCCTGACAGAAAAATGTGGATTTTCGAGTTTCCGCTTGGGGTGTGCTCGACGGAACGGCACGATTTAGTGCACTCTCTTGGGTACTTAGTGTCTAATATAAGACACGTACTCTTGAGAGGGCATTAGATTAGGCGGTTCTGCCACAGCTATGCAGCAAATAGGAGATTTCCAAAGCCAGCTCACATGTGGTTCACAAGTGGCAGTAGAGAAATGGCAAACCATCTTCAATCAATTTCTCTATATAATGATAATTGTTTCATTGAAAATGTGGCCATGCATCTTAGAGCATCTGAAAATGGTAAAGAAAACAATGTATCTAATAGCGGATGCAGAGACAATGCTTGATTATCTAGACATGTCAAAAACATACACACCATTCGTAGTCTGATCCTGATGGATCCAAACCGATCCAAGGGCCTGCTATCCATTGCAATACTGTCCCAATTACCAAACCTAGGGGAGGTGTTAGGCAAGCACGGCAACGCCGCGCCCCTGTTTCTAGTTCAGATTGGATTCGGACCGATACAAAATTGGATACTACTATTTACCACAATTTTAATTCGAATTTAAATATAGATATGGATGTTATTAGGTATTAATGTAAAAGGGATATCTCGAATTCATATTCAAATTCGTATATCTACTTGATTTTGAAGATAATATGTATCTATTTACTTATCGATAGTTCATAGTATAATGAAATTATTATGGATGAAGAGATTTAAAATATAACTATATAACACCGTGGATAAAAGACAACTACCAAAATAAAATATAACTTTGCATCGTCTTCGCGCGTGATGATGAGGTCATTGATGTAGACACCGATCATCAGATGCTTCTAGGCACTCCCGTACGTGCAGTGACGGATCCAGAAACGGACCAGGGGGGGCTAAATAATAGAGGGCTACAAATCGTACTAGCCATAGACTTAACCGATATAACAAATAACACTTAATTCAAAGTGCACAGACAAACAATACATTATTAATGATTAATGATAGAAAGGTACCTAATAAAGAGCTTCCGATACCTCACAATTAGACACCACTTGGACCAGCATCGCCAAATCTACATACAAAAAAATGTCAAAAAGCAAGATAATATTATGGATTGAAATGCAGTGATAATATCTCATTAGTTGCAACCTTTCCATTATGGTCTATTATTATGCACTAAAATCCTAAATAGGCAAATTTTGCTCTTGGACACTGAAAGTGACCTCCCTTTACATGTGGACACCGAAAATGAAGCCATTTGCTAGTGGACACTTTGCTTGTTGTCAAATTTTCTGGTGCACACCACGCTCAATAAAATATTTATTTCTGGCTTTGGAGGAGAGTCCACCAGCAATTCTTTTAGATAAGGCAACAAAGTTCTAGCCCAGCCTCTGCCATCCAAAGATGGTACACAGCTGAGAGTTCAAACAATTCTGATCCATGAGACTCAACTCTTACATCCTGTCTAGGCGAGGAAATAAAAGCAATGACAGGACAAACAAATTTAGCCCAACAAGGACGAAGGGCTGCCATACCGGAAAGTTCCACCCAAGCTTTGCGAACAGATCAATAATGGTTGTCTCCCAACTTCTGCACCCAAATATGAACGCCAGTATTTCCTTCTGATGCACCAGGGACCATTGTCGGATCCAGTGCGTCGTCCTGATCATAACCTGCAAATAAGTATTTAGACTTAGCCTTCTTAAAAACCATATCATTTTTATTCAAGCAAATAGCCCAACAAAGTGTGCTGCTCCTAACAAAATTTGGTTTCTAAGCTTAAGACAACAAAACGCTGGTGCCTTTGAACAATTATCAAACCTTAAATTAAATTTCATAATAGTGAGGTTTTCCCTTTTTGGGCAAGCAAAAGATTATATGAGGTTCACACCCCTTTGGCTACTTGGGCATCCCAACTTACTATAGGAAATTGTATAATAATGATTATAAGTTGATTGAGAATAGAATTGAAGAGACTCAATGGCTGGAAAGGCAAACTCCTTTCGAGTGGAGGGTGACAATAACCAGCTATTATAGTCTTGTGCCATGGAGCTTCGCTTACAATGGATGACCTTTCATTTTCCGTTTACATTAATAATGCGGTGTAAGGAAAATGAATCCTTGGCCCATTTACTTTAGATTTTGGTGTTTGATGACCAACACAACCAAATTGGACTAATGAATTTGCAAGTGTTTATTTTGTAGTTCAATAGGGTGCAAGACGTGACTTGGACGAAGGCGACGTGGTGATCCGATGATCATGTAACACCCTAAAATTTGCCTCTTTTGGAAAATAGGTTTAAAATGATTTAATTCTGTATTTTGTGCTCATGAAATGTAGAAATGAATAAATTTCTCATGAATTTAAAATTTATCATAAAGTAGTAACATGTATGTGCATTCATGTCACTGCATAATATTTTGTGAATGTTTGGTATTGATCAAAAATTTCAAAGAGAATTGAAATTTGAATTGGAATTGGTTTTGAAAATATGTTTTAGGAAATAGAAAAGGAGTTTTATTATTTCTCTTCCCCCTTCTCTGTTTTCGGCCCATGGCCTTTTTCTCCCTCCCGCTGGCCCAGTTGGCCGCTGGCCCAACTCCCCCGCGCTAGCCCAGCAGCGCGCCGGCCCAGCTTCGGCCAGCAACCGCTCCCGCGCCGGCCCAGCCCCGCAACAAGCCGCTGTCGCGCGCCCCGTCGCTCCGCTCTCAGCCGCTGACGGCTCGGCCCCGCGTGTCAGTGCTGCCCCCTTCCTCCCGCGCATCCCGCAACTGCCCGCGCCGGGCGCAACCGCCGCCGCGCCCACGCCTTCGATCGTGGGAGCGCCCCTCCCCGATCCCCGGCCTCTTTAAAACGAAGCCGAGAACCCCCGCGCGCCCCCCTGCTGCCCCCGCTCCCTCCTTCGCGCTCGCTGTGCACGGAAGACGCAACCGCCGCGACGCCGAGGTCCACCGTCCGCCATCCGCATCGTCCGTCATCCTCGAGCCGCCTCCGTCCCCATTTTGCACCACGGTGAGAATCCCCGTGCTCCCCTCTCTCCTCCAGTGCCGTTACTTTCTTATTTCGTGGTCGTTTGTGCCTTAGACGAGTGCGCCCGTGAGCTCTTGCTCACCGGCCATGGCGACCGCCGCGTCGGCCCTCTTCTCCGGCCGCCGTATAGGCCTAGCCGAGATCCCCTGCTCCTCCGCAACTCCCCGGTGCCCTCAGTTCTCCGAACCGTGGCCCCTAGCCCCTGAACCGCGCGCTCCGGCGACCTCCACGCCGCCGGCGATGGCGCCTTGCCGCCGGCCGCACTGTTCCGGCGCCGGCGCCCCTTTCTCTCTCCCTCCCATCTGTTCCGGGCCGTCCAATCTTGATCCAACGGCCACCGTTGGCCGATACCCCTTCGCTGGTGGTTTTGCTTAAGAACCCCTCAGTTTTCAGCAAATTGGACCCGCAGTCCATAGCGCATTTCCCTGAGTATGCTTTCTTCTTTTGAAAACGTAAACTAAACTGTTTTAGTCCAAAGTACGTTTTCAGTATTTACAGAAATGCCATTTATACTGTTTTGCTAATAAAATCATCATTTTAGCTCCGAATTGATCCGTTCAAAATGCGTTAGCTTCGTGATTTCATAATCTACATGTTAGTACCACTGTTAATCAAGTTTGCAACTTTTAAATTTCATGATTAGTTTTAATTACATAAAGTGCTATAGAAAACCTCGTTTAATTCATAACTTTCGCGTTTTAGCTCCGATTTTCATGAACTTCGCGTTGACATGATCGTAGCGAGACGTAGGTTCTTTTCATAAACATTTTATCTTGTTTTCTATACTATTGGTGTACTGTTCTAACTGTAGGATTGTTTGCTTTGTATGAATGCTTTTAGAATGTTGTATGTTGCCGTGTTGGTCGCGTTCAGATGGTGAGGAGAACGTTGGAGATCAAGAGTTCTTCGACGACCAGTAGGACCAGCAAGAGTTTGTGAACCAAGGCAAGTATAGCATGGGCCTACCTTGATGTCCTATTCACTTTAATCATTTACTCATGTGCATGTGTCTAATTTTGATAACCATAAGGACATTCTAGTCGTTTGATGACTAGTTCCCTTGACTCCTATGGGTTAATTGCATATGGGTAGATTGCTAGTGCTCTAACTGAACATGATCTACATGATGGTGAATGGTTCTATGGAACTAAAAGTATAACATGATTTATAACAACTGATCCATAGGGCGAAGGTGCAAATGACTTTTGATCATGTTGCTCCTGGCCCTCCATAAGGACTTATCTGTCGGCAAAAGCTGGGACTGATAGTGCAATCGGGAGAGTCATATGGCTCTGACTTTAGCTCAGTAATAGGACCTTTTCTAGCTTGTTAGAGGTTACCTTTATGGTGCAAGAGGGGCTTGCCACATTGGGTATAGAGCTGCCTCTGTTCCTATGTGTATAGCCACGATGGATATGTGCCATAGGAAAGGGAGGTTCCTACATCTGCCTGCCAAGGAAACCTAGCGGCCCTAACTTGTTAGAGAAACCTATGAAATGACTTCATAATGTACCCTGCCCGCTCACCTTGGCAGTGACATGGTAGTAATTAACCCGGGCATATGGGAATCACGACTTGCGGTGAATGTGCACCACCTCTGCAGAGGGTTACAAACTGTTATAACAACCGTGCTCACGGTCACGAGTGGCCCGGAAAACTCACAGAATAATTGGTTACTCATTGTTGTTCAGTTATGATGGTTTATGATGATATGATCCAAATGGTGCTGATATCTGATTAAGTGGGTTCAAATGGGAGCTTAAGCATAACTTGATAATAATTGGTAATAAAATCCTGACTTACTAATAGTGCTAACTGCAGTAAACTAGTGTTGTCCTTTTTGAGCAACATAACCCCATGTTATCTTGTTAAGTATGGGAAGTACTTACACTTGTTTATTACTATATTTGGATAAAAATCCCAGATGGGTAACAGATGACAACGGGTATGAGGAATTTCCTGAAGATTATTAGGCTTGTGGTCAACCAATTGACCTTCTCTGTGATGGTGTTCCACGTGAGAGAGTTATCTTTTATTTTCCGCTGTAATGTATAAGACTAAGTATTGTTATTATCGTGATGTAAGAAACACTGTGATGATACTCTCTTATTATTTGTCAACTTGTGTGTGATTGATCCCTGGGCACATATGAGTTAGTGCATTCAATTTTATCCTTAAAATTGGGTGTGACAAATTGGTATCAAAGCCGTGTTGACTGTAGGACACAAGACTAGTTAGAAACGGTCATTTTAGCATCTTTGCTCCTCTGGTTTCTTGCTTACTGTCTTATTCTTGTTATTTTATTAAAACATTTATGCTTTTCATACCTTAATCTATTATATAAAATTATTGATTCTAATTCTATCTCACTTTAAATCTATAGATGTCTCATAACCCAAAGACTGCCCACCTCAGCACTGCTGGCTACCTTGCCCTATTCACCCCACATGCTCCACAGGCGGAGAAGGAGATTGTGATCATCTCCGACGATGAGGAGATGGCTACCCCAACACCTGCACCTGCTCCTACTCCAGCTATCGCACCGATCTGTCCTGTTGTAGCTACACCTGAGGAGTCATCGGCTACTTCACCTACACCTACGCCATCCCCAGCTATCCCTGTGGTGGATGAGGATATAGGCTGGAAGTGCAAGTACTACTTCAAGCCAGTCCTAGAGATGGCCTACTACCACACCCTCCTCATCCATGTGCTGGACGACTACTACCCCGACCTGCACGCCTCCATCAGCTATCACTGTGCAGAGTACCAGCATCCATT
Source organism: Miscanthus floridulus (assembly GCF_019320115.1). Lineage (NCBI taxonomy): Eukaryota > Viridiplantae > Streptophyta > Magnoliopsida > Poales > Poaceae > Miscanthus > Miscanthus floridulus. Next base: position 68,992,510 of record NC_089594.1, read on the forward strand.
GGAGGCCACCTTCTGGAAGGTAGAGCTGGTGGTCACCGCTTGGAATAACATCAAGAATGGACATGAGGTGGAGACTATCCACCGTGCCACTGCTAGAAGGGACCATGCCTTGGATGGCATGGAAGATGCAGCACAGGACGCCTACATCTACTACCATGGTCGTCGCTTTGAGGCCATGAGGGAGGATCATTTCAGGTTCTTTCCTCGCAATGATCATGAGGGTGTTTGGTAGGTCCTGGCTCCACCATAGAGTGACCCAACTCTAGAAGCAACAGTGCAGCATGTCCATGCCATGCAGGGGGTGGATGAAGAAGTCAAGGGAGAACTGCGTGCTTCACAGAGGGCCGAAAGATGCCTCCAGAAGCAAGTTGATGAACTATGTGCTCAACTTTGGCAGCCATCGATCTTCAAGAAGAAGCGCCGGTCGTTCACCATGATTGACACTGCCCCATAGGTGTTAGGTGCCTTGATTTAGATTACTACGTCGTTAGTTCGTGTTTCATATTTAGTCTTGTTTAGTCTTGTGAACTTGGATGATTAGATGTTTTAATTTGTGAACTTGGTTGATTTGGAGTTTGGTTGTTTGCTGGAAGTTTGTGGGCATGTCCACAACTTCCTTATATTGGAACCTTAAGTTTAGAGGAAATCTTAATGCAGATGGTTTGTTTTATCTTATCTCTGATGTGCTGTTTTCTGGAGCAGCCTGTGATCTTTATGTTGTATCTCGAAATCTGGGCTGTCAAAAATTCTAAAATTTTTGTGGAGATAACTAGACTTCTGTATCTTTCAAATGTCTCTAGAATCACGTCAATAGCTATTTAGGTTTGTGGGATCTAGCTGTCACAAGTTGTGGTTTCTGCGCAGACTGGAACCCAGAACAGATTTGGTTTAGCTCTATTTTTGACCATGTGTATGTCAGAATCTGTAAAAGTGATCTAAATAAAAGTTGTAGCTGATCTCCTAAGCTTTCCAACCGTTCTTGGTACACCTCTGTTGGATCTCTGAAACTCGAGTTATAACAGATTTACTGAACTGCTGAATTTGAATCTTGTCTAGAAAATTCTCAGCATTGTTTCTTATCCTTTGTAAGCTCTCTATAATTTGAAAATCTCTAAAATTTGCGCATTTGTTGAAAAATAGATGGCCGCAAGAGGAGGAAGAGGCAGAGGCCGTGGTCGTGGGCGTGATGCTCTCATAAATCCACCACCACCGCCACCTGTGACTATGGAACAAATATTGGGAATGCAAGCGCAGTTGATGCAAGCTATGATACAGCGCTTTGACAATGAACCTGCAAGAGGACCACCGCCTGTTCAGGTCAGAGATAAGCGTGGAGAGTTTATGAAGGGTCGTCCACTAGTGTTCACTCATGCCTCAGACCCTATGGAGGCAGATGATTGGTTGCGTGCTGTAGAGAAGCAACTTAACATAGCACAATGCAACGATCTTGAGAAGGTGTTGTATGCTTCTGGTCAACTCTAGGGAGCAGCTCAGGATTGGTGGGATTCTTTCCAGTATGGACGTCCCAACAATGCTCCTACTATCACCTGGTAGGAATTCAAGGACAATTTCCGGTCTTATCATATCCCTGATGGACTCATGGAATTGAAGCAGGAGGAATTCAGGTCCCTCAAGCAAGGATCCATGACTATGGCGGAGTATCGTGACAGGTTTGCTCAACTGTCATGTTATGCTCCAAATGATGTAGCAGAGGACAAGGATAAGCAATGCCGTTTCCTTAAGAGACTCTATGATGGACTGTAGCTTCAACTGATGTCCAACACCTACCCCAACTTTCAGTCACTAGTGAACCGCGTTATTGTGATCGACGATAAGCACAAAGAGATGGAAGCCAAGAAGAGGAGGCTTCAAGGGCAAGCTTCTAGAAGTAACACTCGCTCGCGTGCATATCCATAATAGGGTTTTCAACAAAGGAATCAAGGACCATCTAACCAGGGAAATCATGGTCAGTATCCTCAACATAATCAGTTCCAGCAACGCTCTCAGTACCAGCAATAGTATGGTAATCAACGTCCCCCACAATAGACTGGCAATCCGATAACATGCCAGGGACCATCCAACAATGCTCCTATGAAGAGTGGTGCACCCAATAACCCCAATGCATGCTACCGCTGTGGGGAAGTAGGTCATTATGCCCATTAGCGTCCTAAGAAGTAGAACCAACAAGCACCTCAGAACCAGACTGGCAATCAAAAGTTCAACGCCCAACCACCTCACACTGTGAAGGTGAATTATGTGTCATCTGATGTAGCTCAGGAGACGCCCGAGGTCATGTTGGGTACATTCAGCGTCAACTCTATCTCTGCTACAGTACTTTTTTTATTCTGGTGCTTTGCATTCTTTTATTTCCCAAGCTTTTGTTAGAATGCATAGCATACCTTTGCGTGCCATGAAAAACCCCATACTAGTAAATTCACCGGGAGGTAGTATGCCCGCTTCATATTGGAGTCCCTCAACTAGCATTTCTTTAAGGGGGGTAGACTTCAAAGTGAAACCAATTATGTTGAGAACATCAGGAATTGATCTTATTCTAGGAATGAATTGGATGAAACAACATCGGGCAGTGATTCAGTGTCAGGAGAAATCTATGGTTGTGACATCACTCAATAGAGATAGAATCTGTGTAGAAGTGATAGTGCAAGCTCAACCAACAGCCACTATGAATCAGTTGGATGGTGAAGCCAAGGAACAAGATCGTGTCATGGAGGAGTTCCCGGATGTCTTCCCCGATGACTTGCTAGGTATGCCACCTGACCGAGACATTGAATTCATTATTGAATTATTACCTAGAACTGCACCAATAGCTAAACATCCATATAGAATGGGGGTTAATGAATTAGAAGAGCTTAAGAAACAACTAAAATAGTTGCAAGAAAAAGGTTTCATACGCCCCAGTTCTTCCCCATGAGGGGCACCTGTGATCTTTGTGGATAAGAAGGATGGTAGTCAACGGATGTGTGTGGATTACCGTTCACTTAATGAGGTTACAATCAAGAATAAATACCCTTTACCTAGGATTGATGATTTTTTTGATCAGTTGAGAGGAGCCCATGTGTTCTCCCAGATTGATCTCCACTCAGGGTACCATCAGCTAAAGATTCGAAACTCGGACATACCCAAGACAGCATTCACTACATGGTATGGATTGTATGAGTATACCGTTATGTCTTTTGGATTGACCAATGCATCTGCATACTTCATGTATCTGATGAATAAGGTGTTCATGGAGTTTCTGGATAAATTTATGGTGGTATTCATAGATGACATACTGATATTCTCCAAGACTAAAGAAGAACATGCTGAACATATAAGGTTGGTCTTGCAAAAGCTTAGAGAACATAAGTTGTACGCTAAGCGGAGCAAGTGTGAGTTTTGGTTGAAGGAAGTCTCTTTTCTGGGTCATGTTGTCTCCAATGGTGGAATAGCAGTGGATCCAGGCAAAGTGCAAGATGTATTGAATTGGAAACCACCAACCACTGTAAGTGAGATTCGTAGTTTTTTGGGATTAGCTGGATATTACAGGAGGTTCATAGAAGGTTTTTCCAAGCTAGCCAAGCCTATGATAGCTCTGTTGGAAAAGAATGCTAAGTATGTATGGTCGGATAAATGCCAGGCAAACTTTGATGAGATAAAGAAGAGGTTGACTACAGCTCCAGTATTAATTTTGCCCGATTTAAGCAAGAACTTATCTATATATTGTGATGCATCCCGTTTGGGCCTTGGATGTGTGCTTATGCAAGAAGGAAGAGTGGTGGCATATGCATCTAGACAATTGAGGAAGCATGAGTTGAATTACCCTACTCATGACTTAGAATTGGCAGCTGTGGTACATGCTTTGAAAATCTGGAGACATTATCTAATTGGGCATAAGAGTGATATCTATACAGATCATAAGAGTTTGAAGTATATCTTTACCTAATTAGATCTGAATCTGAGACAATGTCGTTGGTTAGAAATGATCAAAGACTATGACTTGGAAGTGCATTATCATCTGGGAAAAGCAAACGTCGTAGCTGATGCACTTAGCAGGAAGAGTTATGTTAATGGACTTGGGATGACATTTATGTCAGCAGAGTTGTGTGCTAAAATGGAGCATTTCAACTTGAGTTTTATCACTAATGCAATGGAATTGGTGATAGAGGCTACATTGGAACAAGAGATACGCAAAGGTCAATTGGAGGATGAAAAACTAAAAGAGATAGCGGAGAATGTAGTGCTTGGAAAGGCACCAGGATTCAGGATGGATGAGAATGGTACTCTTTGGTTCAGAAAAAGGATATGTGTACCTAAAGTGAAGGCTATCCGTGATGCAATTCTGCAAGAGGCCCATGAGTCTGCTTATTCTATACATCCCGGAAGTACCAAGATGTATTTAGATCTCAAGGAGAAGTATTGGTGGTATGGTTTGAAGAGAGATGTGGCAGAGTATGTGGCTTTGTGTGACACTTGTCAAAGAGTGAAAGCTGAGCATCAAAGACCTGCAGGGTTGCTACAACCAATGAAGATTCCTGAATGGAAATGGGAAGAAGTTGATATGGATTTTATCATAGGTTTGCCCCACACTCAAAGAGGTTATGATTCAATATGGGTAATAGTGGATCGACTCACCAAGGTTGCTCACTTTTTACCAGTCAAGACTACCTATACGGGTGCAAGACTAGCAGAGTTGTACATGGAAAGAATAATGAGCTTACATGGTGTTCCCAAGAAGATTGTGTCGGATAGAGGAACTCAGTTTACATCACAATTATGGCATAAAGTACATAGATCTTTGGGAACAAAGTTGAATTTCAGTTCTGCTTACCACCCGCAAACTGATGGACAGACTGAAAGGATCAACCAGATTTTGGAAGATATGTTGAGAGCCTGTGCACTGCAGTATGGTGATAGTTGGGATAAGAGTCTGTCATACACAGAGTTCTTGTACAATAATAGTTACCAGAAGAGTCTCAAGATGGCACCTTTCGAGGCGCTGTATGGACGTAAATGTAGAACACCTTTGTTCTAGAATCAGACTGGTGAAACTCAAGTGTTTGGACCCGATGTCCTTAGAGACACGGAAGAACAAGTGAGAATGATTAGAGACAACTTAAGAGTGGCTCAGTCCCGACAGAAGAGTTACGCTGATACTCGCAGAAGAGAGCTGACTTTCGAAGTTGGTGATTATGTGTACTTGAAGGTGTCACCAATGAGAAGTGTGAAAAGATTCAATATGAAGGGAAAGTTAGCACCAAGGTATATAGGACCTTTTAAGATCCTAGAGAGACATGGAGAAGTAGCTTATCAATTGGAACTGCCTGAGAGTTTGTCAGGTGTGCACGACGTGTTCCATGTTTCCCAATTGAAAAAGTGTTTGAGGGTACCAGAAGAACAGATTCCTTTGGAAGAACTTGCTGTTAAGGAAGATCTTACTTATGAAGAGTATCCGATAAAGATCTTGGAAACTGCCGAAAGAGTTACAAGAAGCCGAACTATAAAGATGTGCAAGGTGCAGTGGAATCGGTATATAGAGAATGAAGCTACTTGAGAAAGAAAAGAGGATCTGAGAAAGTCTTACCCACAACTGTTTGAGTAAGCAATCATCAAAATCTCGAGGACGAGATTCATCTTAATGGGGGTAGAATTGTAACACCCTAAAATTTGCCTCTTTTGGAAAATAGGTTTAAAATGATTCAATTTTGTATTTTGTGCTCATGAAATGTAGAAATGAATAAATTTCTCATGAATTTAAAATTTATCATAAAGTAGTAACATGTATGTGCATTCATGTCACTGCATAATATTTTGTGAATGTTTGGTATTGATCAAAAATTTCAAAGAGAATTGAAATTTGAATTGGAATTGGTTTTGAAAATATGTTTTAGGAAATAGAAAAGGAGTTTTATTATTTCTCTTCCCCCTTCTCTATTTTTGGCCCATGGCCTTTTTCTCCCTCCCGCTGGCCCAGTTGGCCGCTGGCCCAACTCCCCCGCGCTAGCCCAGCAGCGCGCCGGCCCAGCTTCGACCAGCAACCACTGCCACGCTGGCCCAGCCCCACAGCAAGCCGCTGCCGTGCGCCCCGTTGCTCCGCTCTTAGCCGCTGACGGCTTGGCCCCACGTGTTAGTGCCGCCCCCTTCCTCCCGCGCGTCCCGCAACCGCCCACGCCAGGCGCAACCGCCACCGCGCCCATGCCTTCGATCGTGGGAGCGCCCCTCCCCGCTGCCCGGCCTCTTTAAAACGAAGCCAAGACCCCCCCCCCCCCCCCCCCCCCCCCCCCCCCGCGCCCCGCTGCTGCCCCCACTCCCTCCTTCACGCTCGCTGTGCATGGAAGACGCAACCGCCATGATGTCGAGGTCCGCCATCCGCGTCGTCCGTCGTCCTTGAGCCGCCTCCGTCCCCATTTTGCACCACGGTGAGAATCCCCGTGCTCCCCTCTATCCTCTAGTGCCGTTACTTTCTTATTTCATGGTCGCTTGTGCCTTAGACGAGTGCGCCTGTGAGCTCTTGCTCACCGGCCATGGCAACCGCCGCGTCGACCCTCTTCTCCGGCCGCCATATAGGCCTAGCCGAGATCCCCTGCTCCTCCGCAACTCCCCGGTGCCCTCGGTTCTCCAAACCGTGGCCCCTAGCCCCCGAACCGTGCGCTCCGGCGACCTCCACGCTGTCGGCGATGGCGCCTTGCTGCCAGCCGCACTGTTCCGGCGCTGGCGCCCCTTTCTCTCTCCCTCCCATTTGTTCCGGGCCGTCCGATCTTGATCCAACGGCCACCGTTGGCCGATACCCCTTCGCGGGTGGTTTTGCTTAAGAACCCCTCAGTTTTCAGCAAATTGGACCCGCAATCCATAGCGCATTTCCCTGAGTACGCTTTCTTCTTTTGAAAACGTAAACTAAAATGTTTTAGTCCAAAGTATGTTTTCAATATTTACAGAAATGCCATTTATACTGTTTTGCTTATAAAATCATCGTTTTAGCTCCGAATTGATCCGTTCAAAATGCGTTAGCTTCGTAATTTCATAATCTACATGTTAGTACCACTGTTAATCAAGTTTGTAACTTTTACATTTCATGATTAGTTTTAATTACATAAAGTGCTATAGAAAACCCTGTTTAATTCATAACTTTCGCGTTTTAGCTCCGATTTTTGTGAACTTCGCGTTGACATGATCATAGTGAGACGTAGGTTCTTTTCATAAACATTTTATCTTGTTTTCTATATTATTGGTGTACTGTTCTAACTATAGGATTGTTTGCTTTGTATGAATGCTTTTAGAATGTTGTATGTTGCCGTGTTGGTCGCGTTTAGACGGTGAGGAGAACGTTGGAGATCAAGAGTTCTTTGATGACCAGTAGGACCAGCAAGAGTTTGTGAACCAAGGCAAGTATAGCATGGGCCTACCTTGATGTCCTATTCACTTTAATCATTTACTCATGTGCATGTGTCTAATTTTGATAACCATAAGGACATTCTAGTCGTTTGATGACTTGTTCCCTGGACTCCTATGGATTAATTGCATATGGGTAGATTGCTAGTGCTCTAACTGAACATGATCTACATAATGGTGAATGGTTCTATGGAACTAAAAGTATAACATGATTTATAACAACTGATCCATAGGGCGAAGGTGCAAATGACTTTTGATCATGTTGCTCCCGGCCCTCCATAAGGACTTATCTGTCGGCAAAAGCTGGGACTGACAGTGCAATCGGGAGAGTCATATGGCTCTGACTTTAGCTCAGTAATAGAACCTTTTCTAGCTTGTTGAGGTTACCTTTATGGCGCAAGAGGGGCTTGCCACGTTGGGTATAGGGCTGCCTCTGTTCCTATGTGTATAGCCGTGATGGATATGTGCCATAAGAAAGGAGGGTTCCTACATCTGCTTACCGAGGAAACCTAGCAGCCCTAACTTGTCAGAGAAACCTATGAAATGGCTTCATAGTGTACCCTACCTGCTCACCTTGGCAGTGACATGGGAGTAATTAACCCGGGCATATGGGAATCACGACTCGCGGTGAATGTGCACCACCTCTGCAGAGGGTTACAAACTGTTATAACAGCCGTGCTCACGGTCACAAGCGGCCCGGAAAACTCACAGAATAATTGGTTACTCATTGTTGTTCAGTTATGATGGTTTATGATGATATGATCCAAATGGTGCTGATATCTGATTAAGTGGGTTCAAATGGGAGCTTAAGCATAACTTGATAATAATTGGTAATAAAATCCTGACTTACTAAAAGTGCTAACTGCAGTAAACCAGTGTCGTCCTTTTTGAGCTATATAACCCCATGTTATCTTGTTAAGTACGGGAAGTACTTACACTTGTTTATTGCTATATTTGGATAAAAATCCCGGATGGGTAACAGATGACAACGGGTATGAGGAATTTCCTGAAGATTATTAGGCTTATGGTCAACCAGTTGACCTTCCCTATGATGGTGTTCCACGTGAGAGAGTTATCATTTATTTTCCGCTGTGATATATAAGACTAAGTATTGTTATTATCGTAATGTAAGAAACACTGTGATGATACTCTCTTATTATTTGTCAGCTTGTGTGTGTGATTGATCCCTGGGCACACATGAGTTAGTGCATTCAATTTTATCCTTAAAATTGGGTGTGACAGATCAACACCTTAAGAAAGACCTTAGAAGCACAAGAGAAGACCTAAGATATCAAGCAAGGTCCAAGCACGAAGATTGGAACCAAGCCGTATGCAAGATCGTGAAGAAACGAGCTCACTGAGGTGACCGGACGCTGGACAAGCGACCGGACACAGGATAGCAGCGTCCAATCGACCAGAGCGGCAAATCTACGACCGGACACGTCCGGTGGCAGGCGACCAGACTCTGGCCAGCGTCCGATCAGTATATTGCCAGCTCAACGGTCAGGACGACCGGACGCGTCCGATCAGGACGATTCAGCGTCCGATCAGTAGCAGTTTCGTGGGAATTCGACCCCAACGGCTACTTTCTCAGTGGGGCTTATAAATACAACCCTCAACCGGCCATTTGAGTAGTGTGTAGCTGAGGAAACATACCAAGGGTGTTGATACACCATTTTAGTGATCTCCACTTGCATAGTGCTTAGTGATTCATCAGGTGATTAGCGTAGGTGCTTTGCGAAGTGCTTAGGTTGATTAGACCACCGCTTATGCACTTGCTCTAGGTTTAGGCCTAGTGTTTAGTGAGGTTTGCATACCTCTTACCACTCGGTGCTTGCGAGCACCATTGTTGTACATCGGAGGGGCTTGAAGTCTTGCGAGATCACACCAACCACGTTTGTGGTGTGGCTGCCACCGTGTACCGGAGGGAACAAGGCCCGCGGCGTTTTGGCCGGAAGCTTGATAGTGAAGACGGCGGGGAGCTTCCGGGAGAGGCTTGTCAGAAGGCACGTCGGAGACCCACTTGCGCGTGGGAAAGGCCGAGGCTATCCACGGAGTTACCCGACCGGGAGTTTGGCCCTTGCGAGGGATTCCTTGCGAGGGGCTCCAACGAGGACTAGGGGAAAGCTTGCGCGCTTCTCGATACCTCGGTAAAAATACTGGAGTCGTCGACGGGAGTTTGCATATCTCTACCTTGCTCTTTAGCTTCCACATTTACATTAATTACTTTACTACGTTTGCGGTAGAGATAGCAACACACTAGCAAAACCATATTTACACATCTAGATAGTTTATCTATTGCATAGATTTTGCTAGGGTTAGAAAAAGAGGCCATAGTTTAGAGTTAGAATTTTTAAGTTGCCTAATTCACCCACCTTAGGCATCACGGTCCCCTTCATGCGGAACTGGTGTAAACGTCTTAAACTATTTTTGCAGTAAATAGGCAAGAAATGCCGTTTGTATTAAAAGCGTTCAAATGTTGGGTGTGTTTGTATTATTTGTGGACTGATGCCTCTTTTATGAAGACTGTAGACAGAACTTCTCCATCTCCATTATCTAAAACTTCCTCAAAAATCCATGCCCCGCGTGTTGCCGCGGAATTTTCTTAAGAATAAATCTTTTATATATATTATTACTAGGGATGAAAACGGATCGGATACGAACGGTACATTTGTTTTCATATTTCTATCCGGATTCGGATTTGAATACGGATAATGTCAACTATGCCGGATAGGATACGATTGGATATCGACATCATAAATATGCAATTTGAGTATTCGAATACGGATACGATATCGGATGTTGAATATCTGGACTCGGATACGATATCGGATGTTGAATATCTGGACTCAAATACGATATCGGATGTTGAATATCTGGACTCAGATACGAACAAATCTTAACTACTCTAAATGGATTCGGTCTCGAATACGGAAAATATCCGTACCATTTTCATCCCTAATTATTACTATATGGTATTTTGTATAATATGGAATATATATGAATTTGACTTGCATATTATTTTATTGTACCAAATCTGGTAAAAAATCTATAAGCTAATAAGAAAAACCAATAGAATATTTTATCACATTATAGAAGACTTTTTTAAGAGAAACATTATAGAAGATAGGTGATGAAATAAATAGCATATGTAGATGACTTTATGTTAATAGACTAAAGATTAGAGGTATTGCATATAATTGAGATGATGTGGATATTTTTTTAATAAATAAGGGATAACATGGATAGCTTGCATGAAAGGATTGTGAGTTAGTGGAACATTTAGTGAAAATTGATGTGGACATCTTGTATGAAGAGAGAAAACATCTAGTGGGGTTTAAAAATAAATCTTTTTATATATTATTACTATATGGTATTTTGTATAATATGGAATATATATGAATTTGACTTTGCATATTATTTTATTGTATCATATCTAGAAAAAAATCTGTAAGCTAATAGAAGAAAAACTAATAGAATATTTGACCACATCATAGACGATATTTTTTTTGAGAGAAACATTATAGAAGATAGGTGATGAAACAAATAGTATACATAGATAACTTTATGTTAATAGACTAAAGATTAAAGGTATTGCATATAATTGAGATGATGTATATATATTTTTTAATTAATAAGGAATGACATGGATAGCTTGCATGAAATGATTGCGATTTAGTGGGGTCTAGCTTTATAAGAGTATAAGATAACACATATTTGTGCAGCGGATAACGGCATATCTTGCTGGTAATTAACAGGCGCATGATCTGGCCAATGAACTGAACGGTGCTAACTAACTGATGGATTGGCAGTTGTCCAGCATCAGTGACGGCATTTTCATTTTTCAAGGTACAGGGATGGTTATTGCAAAAAATACTAGATGGGCTCCAACTACTTCAGGCCAAAAGATAAGCTTTTGATACTACTCTTCATCGCAACGATCAAATTAAGGGACGGAGAGAGCAAAGCCTGATTCTAGCATGGTCGACCTAACAAAGCTAATTGCTTTGTCATCGTAATTGTCGCAGGGCATCACTTGGTAGTAAAAAATTCTATAAAACGCGGCAACCATCCACAGGCATCCATAGCCAAAGCATCATATGTTCTGTACACACACACACACGAGCTAGGACCGAGGGAGGGAGTGCAATAGTGAGTGCTTCAACTGGTGTGATAAGCACCCTGCTTCCCAAGCTTTCCATGTTGATACAAGATGAATACAAGCTTTCGAAAGCTGTAAAGGAAAAAATAGCATTTTTGAAGGATGAACTAAGCAGCATGCAGACTCTACTTGTGAAGCTGGCCAACAATGAGGAGAAGAAGTTGGATGAGCAGCTGAAGGATTGGAAGAACAAGGTGCGCGGGCTGAGCTACGACATTGAAGACTGCATCGACCTCTTCAAGCACAAGATGAGCAAAGATAATGCTGAAGCAACCAACCTTATCACAAAGACAATAAGTAGGATTAAGAAGATATGGTCACACTACTAGAATCCAGAGATTTCGTGAGAGTGCAAAACACGTCACGAAATATGGTTTTACTCTCACTAAAATAATGTGTGAGGGAACACCGTCACGCATCAACTCTCACGATAATAGACACATGAAAATCACATTTTTGTGAGAGTTCACCGCCATGGATTATTTTCATGACGCGAAGTACGTGACAGCCACCCTCATGAAAATAACGTGTCGCTGGATTTGCATCGGTGTTTTCATGACGGCTTTTTGTGGTATTTTGCGAGAGGTCACCTTCATGAACTGATTTCGTGAGAGTTTGATATTTCATGAGTCACCGTCATGAAATGAATTTCGTGAGTCACCCTCATGAAAATGATTTCGTGCGATTATCATAAACATACAGAAAATATAGTATTTCGTGAGAGAACACCACCACAAAAACAAGTTATTTAGTGAGAGTACAAACCACCATGAAAATTACCCAACAGGAGCCAATCCAAATTCCAAATGCACACATATAGTCCAAATGTCAATCCTAACACACAAATACAATAAATTCCAATACATGTATATTCCAACTTCATCCGTGTCCAACCATTACACTAAAAAGCAAAATAAGACCTCACAAATTACAAGTCCATCTAAAATTCTACTACCAACATCCTACCACCAGCACACGCTTCCTAAGTTATTCATGTACAGCCATGTTACAGGCCACGTCCTGCTTTTAGCTAAGACCATCTAACATTGTACTAAGTTATCTAAGCTCAACCATACATGTTCAAAAGACAAAAGACAGCCAACACATAAGCTGTTCAAAAGACAAGTCCTCGTCGTCCATATGTCCTCGCTGTCCATGTCGTCACCATGGGTGTCCTCATCAACATCAGATGGAAGTAGTGGGTAGCTGAAAACAGATAGTACTATTAAAATATCAGTTGGACTTTAAAATTTCTACAGATTAAAAGGGTGGCCTACTCATTCTGTAGCATTGCTTATGGAATTGTTCTCTGTAACTGTTTTGACTGAACTGAGTGCTATTTGAGTGATTCTCCATCTCATGCTAAAATGCCAAATCTAGTGCTATCAACTGAATTCTTGCACAAGAACAAGAAGTGCATTTCCAGTCTCTCCAAGAAGACAACTCTCCTCTCTGAGATAGCATTAGACATGTACAGCAGAATAAACCTAACACGTACTACTGGAAAGTGCAATGATGTTCATCATAAATAGGGATCCCAGCTGCAATAACATGGCCACATATTTGCAATACCTACTCAGATTGCGTGCAACTTCCCAGATTCTCCACTACTTCTAAAAAATGGAACAACATTACTCTACTGAACAAAATTAATAACTGGCAGCAACAAGCATCTGTACTGCAATGTCAAAAAATGTAAACAAGGAGGAAGCATCTTAACATGTTTGCATTACATTACAGACTCTAAATTGGTAAACTGTTGAAAATTACTCTATTGTTTTCTTAGGGAAAAAGCATGCAAATCCTTGAAAATTGACAGTATAAGATGTAGATGGCATACCATTTTACCCGTTGCAAGTATCAGTGCCGTGGTTTTGGGTTCTTTTATTCTCACGATGACTGCTGCAAAACATTGTTTACAGATAAAGGAGCTGCAGCTTTTCTAAGTGCATGATACAGTGAAGGGTCACAAAATTATGAAGCACGCAGTAGAAGTGGTAGCCTATAGTGCTATAACAAAATTAACCAATTTCTGAGCAATTAACAGTACATACAGGAAGATATATACCTCACTTGATTATCATGAATATTCACAATTCCGGAGCAAAGGATTACCAGTTTTTAGAAGCATGCCTAGGCTCACATTAATATGTGAAGTATTTATTCTCTCAAAGAACAGTAGCAAGTGAATGACCAACATAGCTAAAAAGGTTTGCAGGCAAATAACATAACACGAATTTGAACTGAAACATGTCTATAAAGTATACCTTTGTTGCAATTTCATCTTTGGATCGGATTCTATCAAAATTATAGTGCACTGCCATTTTGCAGCTGCTGTATATGTGCCAGCCTGGCATACAAAACGCAAAGAAACTTGGAACAGTTAAGTGGGTTTGATTTCAAGGTTAAAAACATCTCATCATCACAGCCTCACAAAAAAACATCAGTTAAGTGGGTTTGATTTCAAGGTTTAAAACATCTCATCATCACAGCCTCACAAAAAAACATAGTGCACCTCAGCTTCCACATGAATTCCAGAAATATACTTCCTAGAAAACAAGAAATAGAAACCTTGCCACCCATTTTTTTCAGCTAATTTTTCAGGAATACGAGATTACATGCTTCATGCTCTACCATTTATAATGTCATCATTGATATTGAAATAGATTGACTTCTAATCTGCTGTGAAGCCCACATCAAAGTACCCATACCCATAAAATATATGTTATCAATCCTAAGCTTCTGAATATGCTGAATCGGAATGCACACTCTAACAAAGCTAAAATTGTCACTGGATGGCGGCAGCGCCGATCCGCTGCACGGATCCATCACCGTCCTTGTTCAAGTGCAGTCAGAAGATCCTCCTCCACAAGTCGAAGTGGGGCTCGATCCCCAGATAACACTCGCAGAGGGTGATGAACACCGCGAGGTGCGCCACCCCGTGCAACGTTAGGTCATGGAGCCGCAGCCCGAAGTAGCGGAGGAACCTCCCCACGAATGGATGCATGGGGACCCCAAACCCAGCAAGGTGGAAGGGGACAAAGGAGACGACCTGCGACTCCCTCGGCGCTAGTTCTGACGCCTATGGATTTGGCAGATCCCATCCGGAGGGGGGAAGAATCAACCACGCCCGAGCCACCTCCAACATCTCGCCTTTAGCCTTCAAAGTGTCCCACTCCGCCATTGCGGACTAGCCAAGGGCGAGCACAAGCGGGATCGGCGGCGCTGGGATGAAGAAGCGATGGGGAGTAGAAATGAAAGGTACACCAGTTCTCCCTCCAATCCGGCCATTTCTATGACCCGAGCATGCAGGAGTAAACGCAGGTCGACCCACGCGTGCCGTCCACTCCGCGCTCGCCTCCTCACAGGATTTGAGGGGATCCGGCTCTCCTCGGGCCCACCAGCTACCATCGATGACCTAGATTTGCGCGCACCAAGTGCCGTGGCTCCTCCTCCGCTAGATTTGCTCCACGTGGTCCCGACGTCCCATCTCCTAGACGAAGTGGGACGACGTAGGGGTGCACTCCTTAACTCCTCCACCAGGCACGACGGCCCGGTCGCCATCAACCGCTTGCGCAAGGCGTCAACGGAAGGGACGTGCCTAGAAGCCGCCACTCCCGCTAGCTAGGAGGCCCCACAGCGGCCTCGGGGGCTGTGCCAGCTCTCTAGACGGAGCAACCTGACCCCCCCATCGATAGGTGCTCGGATGGATCATCCCCTAGAACCAACCAACTCCTTAGAGTTGGGCTAGGAGCCGCTGAGCAGTGGGCCAAGGCTCAGCGTGCTCCCCGCAACTCAATTTATGGCCATAGAAGGTCGGCCCCAGAAGGCCAGCTTGAGAAGACCAGGACCTACTACCGCAGCACTCAGAAGGGTGTGGTGGTCCGGATGATTGGTTGGCCCCGAGCCAAAGCCCAGACGCTCTCGATCACCCGACCCATGGCAGGCTCTGGTCAAAAAGGGGGCGCCCCGGGCCTAAGGACGGTAACTCCCAGACGAGTTCACCGAGCCCTCGCTCAAGTCAAAGACCTATGCGACATAGTCTCACAAAGGGATCAGCACCATCATCGCTTAGCTTCGACAGTCGAGCAACACCCTTGTCAGCGGAAGTCATCCCCGCCAAGGAGGGTTCGATCACCAGAAGATCGAATTCAGCCCTTCATCGCCATCACGCCAAGTGAGGCCACAAAGGGCTCAGGGGCTTCTAATGAGATCCTAACATATGGGTATGTTAAGCCTCGGATCCAACAGTTCCTGAATAAAGAAGACCCCCGACCGACCTCTCTAGGATTGCACCGGGGCCTCGGGGGCTATACCCATCAGGTACGCTCGTGCGCACCCTCTGAGATGAAACCTGGCTGAGCCTGACTCCACCGCGATCTCTGCCTAGGGCCCAGGGGCTCACCCGAGCCCTAAGGCTCCTGATCTATGTCGACACTTTGGTCTGGCCCTTGGCTCCTGCCCTGCCAACGACAACAGCCAAGGCCCGGGCACATAAAGACAAGCCCCAAGCTACCGAGGCTCGGAGGCTCACCGGTGCTACCCCTTGGGCATGGCATTGCCGGCCACATTCTCGACAAGGTCATGCACGAGGCGTGACACAAGAAGACAAAGCTTCCCAATGGCCTCCAGGGGCTCGGCGGCTCCTAGGCCCGCGTGTCAGCCCCTAGAGCCGACCTCCTTTGTCGCTAAGAAGACTCCAGAAGGTCCACCCAGAGGAGGCCAGTCCAAGCCAACATAGTCTAACACATAGGGTGTCAGAACAGAGCAGTTGGATGATGCCCAAGGCTCCTTTGGCTCCACGACACCGCCACGGTCCACAACACATCGCTGTAAGGCCCTCCGGGACTCTAGCGCATGTAGATCGTAGACTAGTTCCCCCAAACCACCATGTACCTGACCTATCTCATTATATAAGAGATAAGGTCGGACCTAGGGGAGGGAGATCATTAGAAGATAGATCATTCCATTCCATTCCTTGGCCTCTACTCAGCACCAAGAGCGAGGCAACCCACGGAGGGGCACCGAGAGCTCCTCCACCGCATCCTATCATCTTCCTCCTCTCCAACGCAGGGAAGGCTCTACCAGTGGTAAGGCAACCTTAGGATTAGCACCTAGCTAACCCCTACCAAATCTCTCTACAACCCTATTGTAACCCCCTGATTTTGGGTGCTGTTGAGTATAAGGATCATCAGCTGCTAGACGTAGGGCATTGATTGGCCCAAACCAGGATAAATCGTTGCATCCTCTCTATGATTCTTGTGTTCTTGAGTCCACCCGAGCCACCGAAGACCCATACTCTGACACCGACTCAAACAACATGCTTGCCACAGTTTCGACCCCGTGACACATACCTTATCTTGTATCCACCAAATATCTTCTTAGACATGTCCATCCTCACCTTCAAATTGGGTTGAACCTTCAATGTTGAGTATAGTGATATGGCAATGAGATTAGAGGTCAACTGTTGATGCTTCTGTTGTAGGCCTGCTTTGGCACAAGTGTGTGGACCGATGATTTTTTGTGATCTTGAGCTTTCCTATGTCCTTCTGTTTCCAAGTTACAACTGGCCTTCTCACACACCACTATGTACCGCTGCTCCACATAGGAGTGCTCACCTTGAATGGTCTTTTACATTTCATAGAATACTCCTATAGCCACCTTCTTAATGTCATAGGCAAGTCCTTGAACAACAAGCCCTTCTGAATTTCCATGATGTCCCGAGCCTCAGGAGCCTCTAACAGCTTGACATCTCTTCCTTCTGCATAATCCTTATGAGAATGAGTGAGGTCACTGAATTCATGAAATGCTAGATCCTGATCAGGGCAAAAAAGTCTGATAAGCTCAATATCTTGTTCTATTAGGGCTGCAATAGGGCGGTCATCATCAAAATCAATGGTTCTAGCGATACCATAGGGCTCCTCATTATCCAGAATTTGGACATCCACACTATTAGAGGCCCTACAAGCTGATGGAGCTATAGGAGGACAACTAACATTATCATGAATGTCTCCTACATCACAAGCACAAAAATGAAACGATTGAGACAAAGGAGTGGAAACATGGGCAGTACATAAAGTGTTGCTGCGACAGTTACTTGAATGATCCTGGCACCACATCTTCAGTCCGACATTCTACTCAAATAGGATAAGAACTTCCAACCTCATTAGGGGCGGATTGAGCATCAGGCACCACAATCACATCTTCCACATCCACCTCACGGTTGGGTAACGGAGGGTCAAAGGGTGCCGGATTGCCCTCTTCTGGTGAATACCCATGAGGGGCTGGATGTGCATGAGGGTGAACACCCATGAGGGGTGGGACCAATGGACACCTTCAGCACAAACAAATCCAAACATTAGTACTAAGTCCTCATCACTGATCTCACATATTTCTACCATTGATCCTCAGAGCCAATTGAGACCACCAATCTCTTAAGGCGGCATCAGTGGCAGCGGCGACTAGCCATGAGACAGAGAGCCTGAGGGGAAGAACATAGGCACGTGGGGAAGATGTCGGGCCCCTGTGGTCATGGAGCCGATCTAGGCACCATGGACTATGGCGCCAAGTACCTACCACGTCAGATCCACTTCACCAGCCATGCAACCCCGTGTCAGAGGGCTCAGCGCCATGGCTTATGGCACCAAGCCATGTAACCTCGGCGCAATGGCCTGCGGCACCGACCCCTAGGGTCTAAACTCAGGAATATGCCACCAAGGGTGTAAATGTGAATTTTTGAAAAAAAAATAGCTAAATTGAAAAAAATATTGCCACTGTTGTGTGCATCATCACCATTGTAATTGTTGGGCAATAATGACATTAGTTGACAACAAAAAGCGATTGTAATTTGAGGGATCTGTTGACACCAAAATTTGGGTCAGTATAGCACCCTTGAATTTTGCCATTTTGTTAAGGGAAGCTGAAGTGTCTATGGGATTAGCTAACCAGAACACTAGGGATCAGCTGAATTCCATGATGCCATCATCTCAAAGATGGGTTGTGCCGATGGAAGATGTCAATGATTAGTAGCAGAAAAGCATGGTGGACTCCATACAAGGGGAAGATTGGAGTCCATGTTATCTTAATTTAGAATGTTTTCTTCTTTTATGAATTTTGTAACTGGTCTTGTTCGACTAGGACTCGTAGTTAAGCCTCGGATATAAATATTGGACCCAGCTATTGTAATAGACATCTCTCAACGATCAATCAAACTAGTACCTTTACTTTTCGGCTTATGCCGGCCCTTAGGAGTAGGAGTAGAGTAGATCTCGATGAATTTTTTGGGCAAGTAGGGCAGCATCGGTTCGGCTGACCTCTGGTTTGTTTATAAGTACCGTCACGACTTATACCTGGTTTATAAGGCTGCATTGGTCCGGCTGACCACTTGTAAGCTTTGTATAAGTTACTTATCGACTTTTATTACTAATTGTAAGGTTTTGGCTCGATCTCCTACAATTTCTGATACAAGTTACCCTTCAATTCTTATCAAAATTTGTAAGGTTGCATTGGTCTGGCTCGAATCTCGTACAAATTTTGATACGAATCAGTTATCGGTTAAATCTATTAAGATTGGTAGGGTTCCCTTGCTGTTTTTAATAGATTTTCTAGTTATCGATCTTGTTATGATTAGTACTCTTACTATTTGTAATGACATCACCCCTTACCCGATTAAGATTGAAATAGATCGGCTTTATATCTCTTTAAATTGTCGTCTTATTGCTTCATCCTGTTTAATCCTACTTTGACGATGGTTTTGGCTAGATTAGTCATTTTGTCCCAATCTTGATCAAAGATAGCATGTGTTCCAGGCATGCTTGATCCTAAGTAAGCTTGTTAGTTGGTGAAATCTGGTCTAGAACTGCTATTATGGCTGTCCTCGATCCGGTCGATCTCCACTGTTAGCACTATAGATCAAAAATTATCAAGTAATAAGTCCTGCTTATGGTCAAATATAGCCTCTGGTTGCATGCTATGTTCACATCGGCTATTTAGCCAATCGCTTGCGCTTTCATGATCCTAACATACTTTCATGATTTCGTTAATTGTGAATAGACTTTTATTCTTTGAAGGTTTAGTCTGTTATCTTTATTATGGCTGACATCGATCCGGTTGAACCCCACTGTTAGAGATAATAGATTAGATTTGATAGGTTTATGTATCTATCCACATTTAGTGGTTGAGTGCTTGCATGTTATGAGCTTACTCTCACTAGAATTGGCTATTTTAGCCGATAGCCCGCTTATTGAGAATATACTGGCTATTCATATGTTTATACTTGTTCTTATCTTGGTCAAAAGCTAGTATGTTTCTCAAGTAATATAAATGCTTTCATGTCTAATCATCAAACCTTTACATGCTCTCATGATCATCGATTGTTAAGATCTATACATTTAAATATCTAATAATTACTGACATGCTTATTTCATTTGCTTTGTATCGTGAACATACTGGATATCGACTCTTTAGTCAATAGCCTTATCTCATTGGCTACTTAGATGCACATTTGGAACTGTCTGGAGCAACACCGACATGTTCCACCTTAAATTACTAATCAATCTTTCCTCCTTGTCAATTATAGGGTCAAATTGACTGGCACACCCTAGGCCACGACCATCTGGTCCGATGTTTCCCTAAGCCCAGGGAGAGCTTAGGTCTGCTCAACGTGGTTTCTCCCAGCTTGCTTACGTGTTGGCGGCAAGGCTTGGCTCATCATACTTTTTTGCCATCAACACAGATCTGGCACGCCTAGTGGGACCACAATCGTCAACATGGACAATGACGCCATCCTCATGGTTAATTTTAAGGAGCTGCCGAAAGATCAGAGAATGCTCATCGATGAGGTAGCAGCGGAGTTCCAAGAGAAGTGTTTGCTGTCTTACAGTAGGACACATGATTCAATCATTCAGAAGATTCTATTGCCAAGAGTTCTCCTGCATGGACAGAGCGATCCAAATGTGGAAGCTGGAGCCAAAATTGTTGCTCAGATGGTCCATAAGACCATTCATGAGGCCTTCACAAATCATTATCACATGTTGTCCAACACAATTGGTAACGTCATGAAAGAAGTCTTCTATGGAGCACCAGTTGATCAGGTAGGACCATCATATTTCAATGGCTATAATCCTTTGGCTGTTGGGAGCAGCATGCCTAGTTCTAGTTAACAGCTAAACGGTAGATAGTTTTAGCAGCCACCAATGCAAGGAGAACAAGATCAAGATCCTCAAGCTCAGCCAATGACAGGGGGCAAGGACAAGCCCTACAAATAGCAGGGGGCAAGGACAAGCCCTACAAATGGCAGGGGTCAAGGTCAAATGGCAAGGGGCAACCACCATCGCAACAATCACCAAATGTCCCTATCACACAAACGACTCAGACTCCTACTAGACAAAACCAAGTGTATTCAGTCCAGCAGCCAACCTCGCTAGCTACTCCGCAGGTTGTACAATGGCCGGCTCAAGGAAGATTCAATACTTCATATCAGACACCTCAGTCGACCCATAGAATTGCTCCATCAGTATAGAGGATCACCAAGAATATTGATCCAAATTATTAAAATAGTCGATTGTAGGGGTATGCTACTCACAATGCCTAGATTGACTATCCAAAAGGATATCATCTGGTTTCTGATGCTAGCACATATGAGCTCTTGCCACATCCTGGGTACCAAAATCCTTATAATTATAATGTGCAACAGCTTCAGCAGCTTTAGGCCCAGGGACAGCAATCTCAGGTTCAGGGACAATAGCCTCAGGTATAGGGTCAACAGCTACAAGTACAAGGTCTTAGGCTTAGATTCAAGGTTAGCCAAAGCAACAAGTTGCTAGCATGAACATTGATGAATTGGTCAATAGAATAACAGCCATGATGTAGAGCCAATTGGGTTTGAAGCCCAAGAATCAGGTTGGCTCTTACCAGTGTCCGTATCCAGCCTGGTATGATATTGTGCGGCTCCCTTCATGCTACAGAGTCCCCAATTTTCCAAGTTTACTAGGATAGATGAGATGTCAACCATGGAGCATATCAGCTGCTATCTCATCTAGCTTGGAGAAGCATATGTTGAGGACACACATAAAGTTTGATTCTTTCCCTTGTCTCTATCCAGACTGGCCTTCAGTTGATTTTCATCGCTTGAACCAAACTCAATTATTGGATAGGTTGATCTAGAAAACAAGTTCCATGCGTACTTCTACAATGGAATAGGAGAGAAAAAGGTCACATGTTTGACAAACATGAGGCAGAGGAATAATGAGTCAGGCCCTGAGTTCATTCAAAGATATAAAGAAGTAAGGAGCCATTGCTACTCATTAAATATATCTAATGGCCAATTAGCTAAATTGGCCCTTCAAGGGATGTCCCCAATGCTTAGAGAGAAATTTGATGGCCAAGAGTTTGAGAGTTTGGCCCACCTAATTTAGAGTGTGTCTGCTTTTGAGAGTCAGCATCGGACCATGCGCAAAGAGAAGTATTTGAAGGGTACTGCTGCTATGTCTGATCCATATGATGCAGACTCTGATAAAGATGGTCCAGAGGTTGCAGCCATCGAGTGGACATGGGGCAAGGCTCCTGTATCTTGTCCCTAGGTAAAAGAAATAGAAAGTGCCTATGACTTAACATCAAAAAGGCCGATAAGATCTTTGATTTGCTGCTAGAAAAGAAGCAATTGAGGTTACCTACAAATCATGTGATCCATTCAGCTAGAGAACTTAAAGGGAAGAAATATTGTAAGTTCCACAATGCTACTAATCATAATACTAATGAGTGAAGAATCTTCTGCCTGCATATTCAGAAGGCCATCGAACAAGGGAAAATCAAGTTTGAGCTAGCCAAGAAACCAGCAATGGACATAGATGGACATCCTTTTCTAGGGGTGCATATGGTAGAGTTCCAGTTGGCTAAAGGAAAGACAAAGGTCTTGACATTGACTAAAGCTAGAGAAGATGGGTAAGTCGACCCCAAGGTTCAGATATTGGTTAATGAGTACATGGAAGATAAGCAGCAACGCAATCAGCAAAAGAGCCGATATGAGCAAGGTGAGACCTCTAGAGCTGGTGCTATGCATTGTCGTGTGACTTATAGGATTCTATTGAACAAGTGGTAGCGCTAGAAGGAGAAGGACTACTAGCGTTGGCTTGAGGAAGAAGAGTATGAATGCCAGTGTGAGGAAGAAAGGTATGAAAGAGAGCAAGCTGAATCATATTGAAATTGCCCTTTCTTTAGACACTGTTGGAATGAAGGTTTGAAATTGCCTACATGACATAACTGCCCTGAGTGTAGTAATCAGTATTTAGAGTTTAGGCAATCTCAAACCAACCGCTGGTCTATCCATGAGCATTTAAGTCATCAATCTAACGACATGGATCGGCGTGTAAAAATGAAGGAGTTCATAATCGGCTAGGTAAGCATGGATATGATCAGAACTGGGTCGGTCGTGATGAAGAAGAAAAAGAGTATGTTTAGCAAGAGGGACAATGGTGTTTAGGAGGTCTAACAAGGAGTCAGAAAAGAAGAGTTTAGCACTTAAGGAACAGAGAATTAGAAGCTCAGAAATCTAGTAGACCTCGGGCATGGCGCGTCAAACAAACAGTCGATAAGGGTAAGCCATCGGCTAATATTAATGTGGTATTCGCTCGACCTATAGAACTCAAGGCTCCCTTAGAATATGGGCAGAGGAAACACAAATGCCTCTATAGCAAAATTGTAAAAGTAGGTGTCATCAAAGTCAACGATGAATGTCAACAGCCGATCCAAGTAGTTGACTCTGAAGATGTGTCTTAATGGATTCCCCAATTGATGATACAGAGGGGAAGTTAGGGCAGGGGTTTATGTCGGCCGATTTGCTAGAGGAGGTTGATATTGGATCTGGCGATAGGTCTAGGCCGACGTATGTAAGTGCTAAATTGGATCTTGAGTATAAACAAGAATTAATAAATCATTTGAAGGAGTATCGAGACTGTTTTGCTTGGGAATATTATGAAATGCCATGTCTTAGCCGATCTATTGTAGAACATCGGCTGCCTATTAAAGATGGATATTGGCCATTTAAACAGGCCCTGAGGAGATTTAAACCTGAATTACTTGAAGATATTAAGAAGGAAATTATGAGGTTGTATGAGGCTAAGTTTATTCGACAGTGTCGGTATGCGGAGTGAATTTTGAATATAGTCCCTGTGCTCAAGAAGAATGGAAAACTAAGTGTTTGCATCGACTTTAGAGATTTGAATAAAGTGACACCAATGGATGGTTATCCGATGCCGATAGCTGACCTCTTGGTAGATGCAGCTTTGGGACATAAAGTTATCAGTTTTATGGATGTCAATGTGGGCTATAATCAAATTTTCATGGCTAAGGAAGATGTTCCTAAGATTGCTTTTAGATGCCCTAGAGCTATTGGTTTATATGAATGGGTAGTCATGACTTTCGGCCTGAAGAATGCCGATGCAACTTATCAGGGAGCTATGAATTATATCTTTCATAAGTTGATCAGCAGAATAGTTGAAATTTACATTGATGATGTGGTTGTGAAATCCATAAGTTATAAAGAACATCTAGCTGATCTATGGGAGACTTTGGAGTGCACCAGAAAGCATGGCTTGAAGATGAACCCGAGAGCAAGTGTGCCTTTGGGGTATTGGCTGGAGAGTTCCTAGGTTTCATGGTCCATGAAAGTGGGATTGAAGTTGGACAAAAGAGTATGAAGGCTATTGATAAAGTGGTCCTACAAACAAATAAAACTCAACTGCAATCTTTGATCGGCAAGATTAATTTTATCAGAAGATTCATCTCAAATTTGTCAAAGAGGATGTTGCCGTTCTCCCCTTTATTGAAGCTAAAAGCTAATCAAGAATTTAGATAGGGCGACATACAACAGAAGCCATTTGATGAAATTAGGGAATATATGAAGTCTCCGCCAGTATTAATCCCTCCACAATGTGGTAAGCCTTTTAAATTATACATGTCGGCCGATAGTCGTACGATTGGGTCGACCCTGATGCAAGAATTTAAAGGAAAAAATGAGTTATTTTCTATCTAAGCAGAAGGCTTTTGGATCTAGAGACAAGATATCCTCCTGTCGAAAAATTATGCTTGTGCTTATATTTCTCATGCACTAAATTGCAGCATTATTTGCTATCGGTTGAATGTACTGTGGTGTCTAAAGCCGACGTGATCAAGCATATGTTATCGGTGCCAATTCTAAATGGGAGAGTAGGAAAATGGATTCTGGCATTGTCTGAATATGACTTGAGATACAAGTCAGCCAAAGCAGTTAAAGGACTAGTGGTTGACTTCGTGACTCATCATCATGGACCCACTATCGGTTATGTAGAACCAATGCCCTAGAATTTGTTCTTTGATGGTTCATTGTGCAATAGGGTGGTTGTATCGGTATCGTTATTATCTCACCTCGAGGGTCAAGTTTTGAATTCGCTTATCCCATCAAGCCAATGTCCACCGGTAATCAAGCTGAATATGAAGCCATCCTTAAAGGACTTCAGCTTCTTCAAGAAGTAAAGGCCAATGCTATTGAGATATTTGGGGATTCTCAATTAATAATTAATCAACTGATCGGCCTATATGAGTGTAAAGATGATATCCTAAGGGATTACTATGAGAAATGTCAAGGTTTGATTGATGAGTTCCCCATGGTCACCATAAAAGCATATTCTAAGGGCTCAAAATCAAGAAGTTAATCAGCTAGCTCAAAGTGCTTCTAGTTATCAACAAATTCAAGAAGTCTTCAACAGTGAGATTGTTGTCGATGATTGGAGAAGTGAAATAATAGACTATCTTAGAAATCCATCGCAAAAAGTTTCCAGAAAGCTCAGGTATAAGTCAATCAAATATGTGCTGTTTGATGATCAGCTATATTATAAAACAGTCGATGGAGTGTTTCTCAAGTGCTTAAATCAAGAAGATGCTAGATTTCTCATGGGCGAAGTCCATGAAGGAGTTTGTCGAGCTCATCAATTGGCTTATAAGATGAAATGGATTATCAGGAGATTAGGGTATTTTTGGCCGACAATGTTGGAAGATTGTTTTGGATATTATAAAGGGTGTCAAGACTGCTAGCGATTCAAGAATGTTCAAAGGTCACCAGCATCGGTTATGAATCCTATAATCAAGCCATGGCCTTCAGAGGATGGGGGGTCGATCTGATCGGCCAAATTTACCCACCATCTAGCAAAGGTCATAAGTTCATAGTGGTGGCGATAGATTATTTCACCAAGTGGGTTGAGACAATTCCGCTGAAGACAGTGATGTCCTAGAGCATGATTGACTTTGTCTAGGAACATATCATTTATCGATTTGGGGTTCCCCAAACTATCACAACTGATCAAGGGACAATGTTCATATCTAAAGAATTCGAGAATTTTGTTGCTAACATGTGATTTAAACTGTTGAATTCTTCTCCTTACTATGCTTAGGCCAACGGATAGACTGAGGCATCTAATCAGACGTTGATCAAGCTAATCAAGAAGAAAATAATCAACCGACCAAGGAAGTGGTACTTAGCGTTGAATGAGTCATTGTGGGCTTACCGGATGGTGTGTCACGGATCAACTAAGTGCTCTCCATACGATCTAGTTTATGGGCATACAACAGTTCTTCCTTGGGAGATTAGGACTGGATCATGATGTATTGAATCTGAAGAAAACCTAACAACCCATAATTACAAAGTCCTAACGACAGATGACCTGGAAGATTTAAATTGCCATCGGCTTCGCACTTTGGAGAACATCGAAGCTCATAGATTAAGGAAAATGGGAGAGTAGGAAAATGGATTCTAGCATTGTCTGAATTTGACTTGAGATACGAGTTGGCCAAAGCAGTTAAAGGACAAGTAGTGGTTGACTTCATGACTCATCATCAAGGACCCAGTATCAATTATGTAGAACCAATGCCCTGGACTTTGTTCTTTGATGGTTCATCGTGCAAACAGGGTGGTAGTATCGGTATCGTTATTATCTCACCCCGAGGGTCAAGTTTTGAATTTGCTTATCCCATCAAGCCATTGTCCACCAGTAATGAAGATGAATATGAAGCCATCCTTAAAGGACTTCAGCTTCTTCAAGAAGTAAAGGCCAATGCTATTGAGATATTTGGAGATTCTCAATTAATAATTAATCAATTGATCGGTCTATATGAGTGTAAATATGATATCCTAAGGGATTACTATGAGAAATGTCGAGGTTTGATTGATGAGTTCCCCATGGTCACCATAAAAGCATATTCTAAGGGCTCAAAATCAAGAAACTAATCGGCTAGCTCAAAGTGCTTCTAGTTATCGACAAATTCAAGAAGTCTTCAACAGCGAGACTGTTGCCGATGATTGTCGGCCTATATGAACATCGAAGCTCATAGATTAAGGATTGCCAAGTATTATAACAAGAAGGTTAAATCTAAGCAATTCCACGAAGGCGAATTGGTTTGGAAGCTAATTTTACCGATTGGGGCTAAAGACTGTGCATATGGCAAGTGGTCGCCTAATTAGGAGGGGCCTTATCGTATTACTCAATACATGTCTGGCAATGCTTACTTTTACAAAACACTAGAAGGCGAAGAGTTCAACAGAGCACTCAATGGGAAACATTTTAAGAAATATTATCCTAGTATTTGGGTCGATGCCTAAGGTAGCCGGTTGAGTTTTCATCGGCTTTTATAGCCAGTATAAGAGGATATCACCTTCAGAACAAAAATAAAGCAACTTCGATTCATCTCAAGGGGGAAAAGCCGATGCGGCACGCATCGCATTTAGAGCAAAAATAGAAACAAAACAAAATCCATCATACACAAGGAAATAGAAAGGAAAGATCGGTACAAATATAAGAAGTTTATTCACCGATTTCCTGATGTAATCTAAGGGCCAAGAAACACTTTGTTCACAATGTCTTCGGCCAAAGGAGAGAAAGCTATGGTATTTGCGGCGTTTGAGAAGTCCGCAACCAAGTTCTCATGATCTTCAAGACGATCGATCGCTGGAAAATCATGGGGAACAAGTCAAAGCTTGTATCCAGAGCAGACTTGAGCCACAACCAGCATGATGGCAGCACCGTGATGAACACCATGAAGGACGATTTCCCTGGTACGATTTGGAACATCGTGCAGGCGAACCACTAGTACGGTACCCCTAGCGTTAACTGATTGTACAGCATAGTCTATAGACGATTGAAGACTTTCCAGCTGTGCTAACAAGGTTGGTAAATTCAAAGGAAGAACAGTTAGAAGTCTATAAAGTCAAGATTGCGAGGATAAGAATTGTCGTAAGCGATCTCACCTATGATCCTTTCCTCAGCCTCTGCCAGCCTCGCTTGGATAGTGTTGGCCCTATTCTCTGAGATGGTGAGGGTGTCCTGCATCACGTTTAGGTGAAAGTCCATTCGTCCAAGATCACAAACCACGTTGGAATACAAGGCCTGAGCCTCATCTCTCTCCTAAAGAAAACAGTGAGCGTCGTCCCTGTTGTAGAAACCAGAGGGTTCAGGGGAGGAGTTTACTAGAGCCACCATGTGCGTGCCGCTGGGCGATGATCGCATGGGGAGGAACACCATTGTTCGAATTGGCCCTGCACATATGAAAGGTTAAGCCAATCCACTCAGGAACCATGAGATCATATTCGTCCTTACTCTTGGAGGCGAGAATGCTGGTGTGGCAGCACGAGCTCGACAGTGATCTCATCGGCATGTTGTTTGCCATTGTCCATCTCTTTGGGAGAAGATGATAGTTTTTGGATCTGAAGATGAGAAAGACGATTCACACAAGAGGCACAAGCGACTAAGAGAAGGCAGATTGGTTTCTCGGCCACAACCATGGCCCATATTTATAGCCCAGGGAGACACGGCGGTAAACCTCCTTAGAGATGTGCGATCGGATTTGGTTATGGAAACAAATCATCGCACAGAGGATTGAGGAAATGGCTCACGAGGAAATAAAGGACGCGACGGATGAAATTCAAAAATTTATTGCACTTGATGTCAACTAACCAACCCGAGAAGACTTTATTGGATTGAAGGGAGTCCAGATCTCGCAAAGCCGAAAAGCATGGATGGAGATCATATCGGCTAAAGATAGAAATAGCATCAGGGGGAAAGGTAATAGGCCTATGAAGAATGCGCTGATTTATTTCACAGGCTTCTTGGCATAGGTAGAGCGAACAAGGGGAAGGTGTCCACATATTTAAGCCCTTGCAAATACCAGAACAGCTTCATACCGAAGGTGAGAAGACTTAGGTGATATCACAAAAATTCTTCTAGCCGCAGCGGCTGATTACCTTGCTTGACAAGGTGCTAAAATGGACGACACAATCGCCCTAAACACAAAAATTCTTCTAACCACGAAAGGTTTTTGTGATGGAGCAATGATCCATGGAGGATCCGGCAGAGCGGGAAGTTCTCAGAAGGATGAAGATGAGAGGGGCATGGTAGAGAGCTGAGGTCTTTTAGTAAGACCGGTATGATATTTATGCCCATTAGAAGAGCTGAATGTCGAGCGCCCGTGAACCAACAGTTCACTCGTGAAGCATTGGAGTATGGGTTGGCAATGAGAGAATAGTGTTCCCATGAAGCCTATGGATAGGTTGGAGGAGCAAAATAGATAAGAACTACTACTCCTTCTACTCCTCCTCCTCGTCCTACTACTAGGGATGAAAACAGATTGGATATGGACGGATATCACTGATATTACATTTGTTTTCATATTTTTGTCCGGATTCAGATTCGAATACTGATAGTGTCAACCATGCTAGATAGGATACGAATGGATATCGACATCATAAATATGTGATTCGAGTATTCGGATACGGATACAGTATCTGATATTGAAAATCTGGACACGGATACGGATAGATCTAAACCCCATTAAACGGATTCGATTTCGAATACGGTCGGAAAATATCCGTACCATTTTCATTCCTAACTACTACTCCTACTACTCTACTCTACTCTACTCCTATACCAATACTACTACTACTCCTACTACTCCTCCTCCTACTACTACTACTACTCCTACTCCTACTTTAGTCTACTCTACTCCTATGCCAATACTACTACTACTACTACTACTACTATAGTCTACTCTACTCCTATACCAATTCTAGTACTACTCCTACTACTACTATACTAATGATTGTGTATTATATATCGTGTAGTGCGCCAAACAACCTTATGGCTCAGTATTATGTGGATTCTACGTTTGCGAGTACCTGAGGACATGCAGCAGATTCAGCCACAGCTGGTGGCAGCTCAAGAAAGCAAAAAGATGGTGGCGAAAGGAGAAGGTCGACCAAAACTTCAAACAAACAGTAGCAGACATATGTAAGTTTGTCACAGAGAGCGCGCATGAAGGGCGACCGTTCTTCAACGAGGAAAGTGAGTTAGCGCGGGATCCGAAGTTCGAGAGGACCAGAAACTGGAGCACCAAGTTACAATCAAGGATTACACGTTACCGGTCCTCTTTTCCGGGAAAAGTTGATATGTATGAATAACCTTAGCTGCTCGTGTATGAATATGTGTGTTTGTGAAACAATGATGAAGACATCTATAATGTAATAACTTAACGTTGGTTCATCTAACCAGGATGAATGTAATATACGTTTGTCCTCTATTTTTAGCTTTATCTATTTTTATTACCGAAATTCAAATTCAAATCCAAATTTGAAAAAGCATTTTTTAAAATATAGAAATCATTAACGGAGGCGGACAATTAATAACAGTAGCATCCGTTAATGTTTTAATCGAGGCGGGCGGCTTTAGACAACCGCCTCGATTAAAACCTTAACCGAGGTGGGCTGGTTAAGGCAACCGCCTCGGTGGCCAACCGTCTCAGTTAAGGCCACGATTAACCGTGGCTTTTGGACCGAGACGGTTGGCTTGCCCACCTCGGTTAAGTGCTTTTCCCCACCTCGGTAAAGTTTTGTGCAGTAGTGCCTACCCGCTTGGTGGCGCCACCGCCGACCAAACCACCTACACCGCCTAGCTGGCCGCCGCTCCCCGAGCTCCCTTCTTCTAAGGCAGGAGACCTCCCTCCCATAACCGGAACTAGAGGAAGAAGAAACGCCGCTGCCGAATGTCGTGCCCCCCCCCCCCCCCCCCCCCTCCAATACCGCGTCAACGCATGTTCGTGCGTTGGCACCCGTTCCCAGCGCACGCACCGTCAGTAAGGATTTGGTTGCCGATCAACCGATTGTTGTGATGCGATTGGTCTAATGGAGGGTGTGTGTGTGTGTGTGTGTTTGCCCAATGAACGAGCTGCCGACTCGCACTATATGTAGGTTAGGGGAGTTGATTTTTTTTAAGGCTTATAGTTTCCGATGCCAATAGACACATGATGGAAATGTATCGTGTACATACTTTCATCGTTGATCAACCGTGCATGCTACGCCAAAGGGGGTACAGTGAGCCTAAAATTGAATCGGCAAACAAAACTTGCATGCGTGGCTAGTGGCTTGGCCTCTCGGAAAAATACATGGTGTGAGAGATGTGGGGACGGAGGATAGCAGGTCTATGTCTATACACGCTGCTCCAATCGGGCCGTCCCGGCCAGCTTCACTAGAGACACGGGGAGAGAAAAACAAGGGACGTGCTTCAATGCTTGCTCCAGCTTCTGACACCGATTGTATTACAGAAGATTCACACGAAACAACGGCATTGGTCAGGCCACGGCCCGCGTGTTGAACTCGCATCGTCACATCTACAAGAGCAAGCCGAAAGACCGACCGGCCCCATGGCCCTTTCTGTGGGGGTGGGGGACAAGGCCCAATAAATGAATTGCTACGAGGGCGGCATGGAAAGCGATGCCCCAGCAGTCAGCAGACATGCATCACAAATTGCAGTATTAGGCCCTCCACAGTGGTAAGCGGTGCCAAAAAAAAAAAAAAAAAAAAAAAAAAAAAAACCTGAGCCCCACCACTTATTTGGGCATCACTCCTCGCTGTGTCCGATAACAGTTACCCAAAATACCAGACCCATTCCACATTTAGGTAGCGCTATGGGTAAAAGGTACAATACCCAATTTTTATCTTCTCCGACGAGAAGACTAAAAAAAAGAACTCTTTCTGCAAATGAGTCTACAGGATAGATGATACTCAAATTTAGATTATAGCTCTCCTGATACACAAAATAGGTCTTTCATATAGATACTGTGTTGGAGACCATATGTATTTTGTTGGAGATCCATTCTGAGTTTGGGTGTTTGCGTCGTGAAGGCTGCAACGGCTGGGCATCCCTTCAGGGACCCACCACCTCTGCACCATGCAAGCAAAACGAAATAAAAAATGGAAACAACTCCTTCCTCTTTCCTCAGTTCCCACTTGGCATCGCTTGGCATCGCCTGCTCCTATTTCCTCCTGTTATTTTATTGATTGGGCATCGCTTGGCATCGGTGAACGTACTTGCGCCGCTCCCCATTTTACAGGCATCACTTCGAGTTAGCTTCGCTGCTTGCAATGTGAGGAGCGAAGCCAAAATCTTCTATTTCTTCTCTTGGCATCACTCGAGTGCAACGCTGGGGAAGGCCTTACTGAATCTATGGCCCTTGCTTACCTCTCCCATGTATGCATGTAATCACATATTCACATGTTAGCATATATAACAAAACTCCCATTTGGATTGCTACATATCTAGGGGCCAGGGCTATAAATAGCACCTCGCTCCTCCCCTGCGCCTACTACCACCCGCAAAGAGCCTCCCTTCATCGATCACCATCCAGCGAGGCAGCAACAACCAACAACCTCGCGAAGCAGGAGACACACATTGCAACAAGCAGTTGGTCTTTCGTTCTTGTGGCCATTTGCTTGCTTGCTAGCTAGCTCCTGCATTGCAGATACACACATACACGCATAGAGGGAGTCAGAGAGAGAGAGCAGAGAAATGGAGATGTGCTTGGATGAAAGGTGGAAGCTACCGAGCAGCTCCAAGAAGGGGGTGGCGCCGGCGACCAGCGAGGCGAGCCCGAGGGGCCTCAAGGGCCGCACATCATAGAGGGGGCCCGCCGCCTGGTCTGCCGTTCCGGGCCGGCTGGCGAGCCCGGTGAAGGAGCAGAGGGCCAGGTTCTACACCGTGCGCCGCTCGTGTGCTGGAGGGACTAGCGAGTTGATTCGCACTCCAGGGCCTGTGGCCCATCAGGTGCTCTACAACGACTTGGGCCTCGATGGCCCTAGCCCGGCCCTTGTGGCTAATTATTCAGGAGAGTGTGGGGGAATGACCGGATCGGCGATGTGCCTAATCTTTTTGTGTGGCTGACAGACAGTGTTTGTTTGTAGTTTGTACGTACTTTGTAGTGTGTCAAAATGTTAGCTTTGATTTGCTGCCTGATCTGAGCGCAGCTAGCACTGCTGTAAACGACTAAGACATCGATAATTACTAGCAGCTCATGAAATATATAAACCCCTTTCTTACACTTATTTTTTCCAGAGAACATATGATCAGTTTCCAAGAGAATGATATTAGTAGTAAAAAAGAACAATTCTGATCCAGCATAATATTGCCGATCCTGTGGCTGGATGAATTTAACCGCCAGTACAGATCAACTTTTACAGGCGGGTTACATAACATTGCCACCACTGGAAATATATCAGTTTGGTGCTAGTAGAAATACTTACGTTACTTTTACTGGCTTTCACACTGAGGGTTAAAAAAAAGCCAGTAGAAATCAGTTTTCTACCGCCAGTAACAACCTTTTTGTCTACTAGTGATCTCACCAATTGGTGGTGATGTAATCTCGAGCAATCAACATGGGACAGATTGCAGAGTAGATAGATAGATTTGGTATAACCACTGGATACTCAGGCAGAATCGGCATCATCCACGCATTAGCCAAACGATGCTTTGTGCACATGGGAATGTGATGCCAATATGCAAATCGGTGGATCGGACAGGCAGACAGCCGGTCAGTTTGTCGCTTCCCTTTGACCAGACCTGCAAGTGCTAGCCAATTCATCCGGGCATCCGGCCGGCCGGCCCGCCAGAAAATTTCTCTGACCAACTGCCATTATGTTTAAACAACTTCAGTATCAATGCTGAGCAATCTAGTACTGATTGACAAGAAATCATCAGCTTCTTGTTCTTGACGATCTGGTCTTCACCTGATTCAAGTGTTCGAACCCTAATGTGGACACATTCCATCGTCTGGCGTATCCACAGCTCGTGTCCTGTTGCTAACGATCTAGTATGCATGATCCATCAGTCAGACTATGTATATCACTGCGTGCACATGGCTGCGTTCGTTGTCTCTACTGAACTCACATGCAGAAGATAAGTGGTGCAAACAATGCCATTCTAAAATTTTAAAACTTATAGTACTTCGATAGTGCTTTCATATATGTACTCATGTATAAAAGTTAACATGCAAACTAAAATTAGGAAAAAAGCAAATTTCAGATGCATGTGTGCACTAGAATTTGTGGGGTTTTTTTATCTTGTAATATAATAACGCACATGCACCGGCCTGAAATTTGTCATTTTCGTATATATGGTCTGGACATGTATTTTCCTGGGTAAAGAGACTAACAAGTGGAAAACAGCAAAAGGAAGATTTTACCTCTCGACCATCATACAGATGCAGCAGTACCGTGCATGTGTCAGTATACGCACGCATGCACACAGTTTGCATGTTAGTTTAAAAATACACGCGTGTTCGTCACTAGCTTTCGGCTGCATGTCGGCACACCGTCGCAGCATGTCACCATGATGAGACTCCACGTCGTGATGAGGGACACGTGTCAGAGAGGCAGCCACTTGACCGGCCGCCGCGCGGTCAAATGATCACAGACATGTGGTGCTCGGATCCCTATGCGTGGTCGTTCGTTCCCTCCTCGTCAGTCGTCACGTGCGCTTCAGTCAGAGAGTTAGTAGTGGAGTGGGAAATGGTTTTGAACTAAGGGCGCGTATAGTTCTCGTTTGTTTTTGTGAAATATTGTTCAAACATGGACTAATTAGGCTCAAAAGATTCGTCTCGCAAAGTTCAATCAAACTGTGCAATTAGTTTTTGATTTCATCTACATTTAGTATTCCATACATGTACTGCAAGTTTGATATGATGGAGAATCTTCTTTTTGCATAGTGCCAAAGTTGGGAGTTTGGGAGAACTAAACAAGGGCTAATCTATCCGGGGTTTATCCGACACTCGATCACATGGCAGACACTGTTGCCGGAGCAGTGTAGTATACTATCATCAGCATCATCATGAACATCTCCGTAATTAGCATAATCTATCTTATAGCTAATTCTTGTCTTTTTGCAGCTTAGTGTTTACACGTCTACGTTTTGCATCCTAGTATTCCATCGATCCTCTCTCTGAGGACTCCATCTATTCTCCATCTATTTTACTTTCGGATTTGGAATGCTTAGACTTGTAAGGCTAGTCTCACTGGGAATTTTATAAGAGTTTTATGGGCACTAAGTAACCTGACATAACATCGTAAAAATAGAGAGAGATGATAAAAGTTTCATACGGATAAAATTTGTCTACTAGTACTACGTTGTTCCAAGATATATATACTCCCTCTGTCCCTTTTTATTTGTTGCGGTATACGGGCCGGTCAAACTTTCTTAAGTTTGATTAGGGTGTAGAAAATATTAACAATATTTTATCTCCAAATAAATTTATTATGAAAATAGATTCAATGATCTATCTAATAATACTAATTATGTGCCATAAATATTAATATTGTTTTATATGTATTTGATCAAAGTTAAGTATATTTGACTTCTCGGGAAGTGAGAACGACAGTTAAAAATGGACAGAGGAGTAAGTCTTATAAATTAGGACATGAAACCCCGACTGAGACTCGTCTACATACCAAAGCATGCATGCATCCACACATTTTGGGAGAAAGCCAGAAACCCTCAACATATATAGTTGTAGCCGTTGTTGCTAAATAAACCATACTCCCTCCAGGCACGAAGCCAGCGGTGGGGCTAGGGGGGCTCCAGCCCCCCCTACCACTCGCGAGCAAGTGAAGCCCCATAGAGCCGCTGTTTGAAATTTCAGCTATAGATGTACATGTAGGAGGGGCTGAGATTTGCTGAACCTCTTTTCTTGTTAATTGCCGTTGTTTAGCCCCTCCTAAATTTTTTTCTAGCTTCGTCCCTGACTCCCTCCATCCTAAAATATAAGGAATTGATGGTTCAAAATTTATATCAAAATACAAGATATTCTAGGTCTTCGGTTTCTCTCTCCTCTGTCTTTATTAATACCTCTTTCCTTCAAGCAGGGGTGGAGGGAGGGAGGGAGGGGCTAGGGGGGCCTGGCACCCCGACAACCTATTAATTCCTCTACTAATTCTTCATTAGCTCTTAATTTTAGTGTTTGTTAGCTCATTTATGAAGATCTGGCCTCCCTTAATTGAATCTGTCACCCCCTCCCTATCTTCTATTTCTGGCTCCGCCCTTCTAAGTACACCATGACTTTCCTCTCTAATTCATGGCAGGAAATAATAACATGTAAAGATTCCTTTTAAACTAGAAAACAATTACCAAACTACTCACTCCCTCCTAATTAGTGAGAGGTAATACAGTACTCCCTCTATCTTGTAATATAGTGCATTCCAAAAATTTCAAGACAACTTAAGGGAATCCTTAAATGACGCATGTACCCGTAGATTAATACCAGTTAAGGTGTTTCTCCTTAAATTATGGTTTCCTTTTTGATAAACGTCGACAAATCTAGGCACCGACACCTGTAGAATGCATTATATTTCAGTATAAATTTTAGAAATCACAATACACTATATTTTAGGACGGATGGAGTATATTATTTGCTCGAACGACAGGCAAAATCATTTCAATTTATTTGCATGCTGGAGATGATGCATGTCGCTATATTATCGAAACTTGTCGGACATTGAAGTGTTACTACCAAATGCCCCCGGGTTGACCTCTCTGTGTTTAGTATGTCTGTGGGTGCCGTAGTATACGTACCGCGCAGGTGGGCTTGTGTGTGCCACATCATGCTGGGTGGTGCACGTCTCATGAGATGCCGGTGGTGGATGTGTGTCTCGCACCCGTTGGCCCAACAAATGACAAGGCGATCAATGCGTGGCACTGTAGACCGTGGACGAGTAATTGACGAGCTGAGAGCTTAATTAAGCTATAGTAGCTCTTCATCAGTGACTGATGATGATAAAACATTCTTTCAAAAAAAAAAACTGATGATAAAACATGTACACGAGCTAGCTTAATTAACCTATAGTTAGTTAGTACTCCTGGTACGTAATAGGGTGCTTGGAGTATAAAAAAAAATAAAGGTGCTTGGTGCGCAGTCCACTTCAAGGATGCATCATGGAATAGGATTGAATTGGCAGCTGCTTTGGATCACCAAAAGGTAACACAACGCCCCTGATCCTGAGTGACCGGGACCAATGTGCATGCAACAAACAAACAAATGCCACTAGTTAGAAATAGATAGGGGCCAGCCGGGGCTCACTAATTATATGTTACTTGAACGAACGAAATAAACCGAGAGAGAAGGAAACAAACTACACAACATCGAGGAGATCGCCGACTACGTGTACGTACGTAACTTTTATTTGAGCCATGTTGGAGAGACCGTACCTCAAACACAGATCGAGCGCCTGAAAAGCGGACTTTTTACCTTGGTGTGCTCGATCGAGCACACGTACATGCACCGGCCAGGACCAGGAATGCCGGAATGGTCTGGGTCTGGGCCGCAGAAGATCCCTGGACGGCCGAGGTGGACACGGACACGGACACGGACAAGGACAGCACGAGCGGTGGACACGGACAAGGACGACACGAGTGGCCGCGAGCGCGACCCGGCCGGCGGCCGGCGTGGATGCGTGCGTGTACACGTCACTGTCGTTTCCGCGGACCGCACGGGTGTGGTCTCTCCTCTCTCTTGTCACCTCCGCGTCGCGTCTCATGCACCCGTCCCAACTTTGTGGCTGCCGGGTGCCGGCGCCGTGTCGCCCAACTGCCCCCGCAAACACGCAGACGCAAGCAACGGCGCCGTCCTTCTCTTTCTTTCTTTTTTTTAACGACACGAAGCTATCGATTATATTAAAAAGAAGCCAACCTAAAATAGACGTAACAATACAACAATGGGAAAAAACAATTCTGATCGGTCGGATTAGAACATAGACACGAACCGCACAAAGACGAAGCTCAACTTAGAAAAAAAAACCATCAACAAACTCCGACCCACTAGCCATTCTCCACATTGCTAAGCCAAAAACCCGAACAAACATGGACGTCAGGGCAAAAACGTCGTCGTCACCGACGATGACCCACACCGAGCTAGCCTGCTGCCAAGCAGGGCTAGCCGCCGTAGGTCGCTGCAAGCCGCGTAGCCCTCCCGCAATCGGATCCGCTTGCGCTGCCTGTCAAGACGATGTACCACACTGAACTAGCCACTGACAAGCAGGGCTAGTCCGCTGCAAGCTGCCAAACCAACGCGTGAGCCGCTGCCTCTGGCGCTCACCTAGCCGACCCCGTCCACCGAGATCCATGCGCGTACACTGTAGTTTTCAGCAACCTAATTGCCTCATCAAAGGTAGAAGTGCCACATGGATCCTCTGCCAGTCATAAAACCTCCTTACGTCGGAATGGCCGCCGCTGAGCAGGACCACCTGCCACCCAACCACGCAGGCCAACTCGGCAACACAAATCTACTGGCCACCACCTCCCACGCCAACCTCCTCGCCAACTTCGTGGGTGCCGCCCACGCCGGCCTCCTAGCCATCTTCGTGGGCGCAACTAGCGCACGGTCCCTCTAGAACCGTTGCCCTGCACCAAGCAGATGCCAAGCTCTCCAATCGCTGCGCCAACACCTTCTTCCTAGCCACCTTCTGACGTCATGAACACTGGACCTCGAATCCTCAACTAGATCCCACCTTGTCGGCAACCGCCATGGCTGACATATCATGAGCTTCCAAAGCGACGCATCCAATGAGGGAACGACGCCTCAAGCGCCGCCGTCGCCTAACCAGAAGATTAAGGTTTTATACCCAGGAAGAAAGCGCCACGCAAGGGAGAGGCCCGATCGATGGACGCTTCCAAGGAAGTAAACGATGCCCAGAGGCGTCGCCGTCATCGGCCCGAAAGGGCAAGGCTTTCGCCAAGACCCCAACCCGTTGCACATGCCTCGTTGCTGCCATTGCCAAGTGCGGGTTGCTGCCCGTCATTCCCGAAGCCGCGCCCGAAGTCCATGACGCCGAGTCGCCGGAGCCGCCGCACCTTGTGCCAGCACGGGCCCCGCTGTCACCGCCGTGTCCCCTAGCGCCCTCCGTCGACCTAGGCCGCCGCTATGCCGCAGTCGCCGACCCCATCCTAGAGCTAGCCACCTGTACGCAGATCCGGGCGCCCGAGCACCAGACCGGACGGTCCGGGACGGCGCCACCGCCATGGAGGAAGGGGACAGGTGGAGCAGGCCTAAGCACCAACGCCGCCCGCATCGAGCCCTTCCTGGCCGGATCTGCCCAGCCCAAGCCTCAGGAGACTAGATCCGGTGGGAGGGGAGCCGCCGCCGTATGGAAGCCCAGACAGCGCGCCCCCGCCGGATCTCCGCGCGCCATCCTCACCGCCCAAGCCGCAGCGCCGCCCCGCCGTCGCGCGATGCGCCCCCTCCGTCCGCCTCCCTGCGCCTTCGTGCGCCAACGCCTGCCGCGCCTAGCCGCGACGTCATCCCGGCCGCCGAGCTCCACCCCGCACGACATCAGCCGCGACCATCCTGGGCAAAAGGCCTCACCGCCGCCCTTCAAGGGAGCCGTGTTGGCCTCCCGGCAGCTCCCTCCGGCAGTGGCGAGGGAGGGGAGGGCAGTGGTTGGCTGGGGTGGCGGCTGGGTTCGCTCGTCGCCCGTGTCGCTCGTGCGGGTGGGCGACGCGGGGAAGGAGACGTTGAAACTACAATAAGGAGATGTTTGGTTGCCCCTCCTAAATTTTAGTCGATGTCTCATCGAATGTTTGGACACATGCATGGAGTATTAAATATAGACTAATTATGAAACTAATTACATAGTTTACGACTAATTTATGAGACGAATCTTTTGAGCCTAAGTAGTCCATGATTTGACAATGTTTTGCTACAGTAACACGTGCTAATGACGGATTAATTAGGCTTAAAAAATTCGTCTCGCGGAGTACCGACGGATTATGTAATTTATTTTTTTATTAGTATCGGAACATCCTATATAACATCCTCCTGACACACTTCCTAAATTTTAGTAGCCGGATCCAAACACCCTCTAATACCGTCCTTCTCTTTCATCTCAAGTTGTCATTACTACTACTAGTTACAGTGGATTCAGATTTGGCCAAGTTGAATTTGTACCACAGAAATGAGTACCAAATTGTTACAGAAATGAATACCAAATTGTTACAGGAATGAAGAACAAATTACACAAATGCAGATACTATATACCAAAGAGATGTGGTCCTGAGCCCTGACCATGATCTTCAAATATGCACCCGAGTCTGAGAAATCCATCACTCCATGAGCAATGCAAGGCGCCGAAAGGACCGGCCGGGCCCATGGCCCTTTCGCCGGGGGGCATGGTCCGATAGAGTATGAGGGACATGGAAAGAGATGCCCCACCACACTCCACACAACACATATCTATACATAATAACAAGATTAGTCTTAGTTAATCGCCCATGCTCGCTCTAATAGTCTAATCCAAGCACTCATTGACACCACATAACAGAGAGAGCCGATCTCCCATCCTCCTCCTCCCTTGGATCTCATCATCCCATCTGGGGGCCGGGCTGGGGCTATAAATACCACCTCACCCCTGGCACCCAATCCTCACTCTTTCCATCTGCAGCAACCAACCACAACCAGAGAAAGCAGAGAACAACAACTCCTGTAGAGAGCTGCTGCCGTTAGCCACCACTGTATTTCACGATCCTAGCACTCGCAGAGATCAGAGAGAAAGGGAGGACTCTAGAGAGATGGAGATGTACATGGATGACAAGAGCAAGATGCTGCTCAAGAAGGGGAGCCGGAGGTCGACGGCGGCCGCCGAGGGGAGCCCGGCGGCGGGGCTCAAGGCGGGCCGGGCGTCCAGGGCCCCCGCGGGCCGGTCGGTGCCGGGCCGGCTGGCGAGCCTGGTGAAGGAGCAGAGGGCCAGGTTCTACATCATGCGCCGCTGCGTCACCATGCTCGTGTGTTGGAGGGACTAGTACTACAAGAGAGTGGGCGGGCATCCAGGGCCGTAGTAGGCCCATAGGGTGGATGTGGCTGGGGCCCAATTGGGCCCTGGAGTTGTAGCCTGGTAGGTCGTTCATGTGTCATACTGACTAGTTTCTCAAAAACAAAACAAAAAAAGTGTCGTAGTGACTCTTCTTTCCGGAGAAAGGAAAGAGAGATCAGAGATGTGCCTGTTCTATGGTCATCCTGTGCTTCATAGTGTTTGTAGCGTCAGAAAATTTAGTTGCTGTTCTGGCTGAAGGACAGCACAACATTGTTGTAAACGGCTAGTACACTTCCAATTTCAGTGAGAATTACGGTTCCTGCTTGGTATCACAAGTGTGAGCTCTGAACAATTCTTTTTTCGTGCTTGGTATCACACAAGTCTGAACTTTTTTTCCTGCTCGGTACCACAAGTCTGAACTCTGAACAAGGCAAGTTGGTGGTTAATATAGGACGTTGTTTCTTGAACTCTTAACAAGGCAAGATGGTGGATTGGTGGTTCATATAGCAACGTTGTTTCTTGACAAATCAGTACCTGTAAATGAAACCTGAGCA
Source organism: Miscanthus floridulus (assembly GCF_019320115.1). Lineage (NCBI taxonomy): Eukaryota > Viridiplantae > Streptophyta > Magnoliopsida > Poales > Poaceae > Miscanthus > Miscanthus floridulus. The sequence continues at coordinate 69,033,749 of NC_089594.1, forward strand.
TTACCATTTATCAGTCACTGTGTTTTTCTGAATGAGTTCTAGCTGTTCCTTTCAGATGATTTGATCTGAATTGCTTTCTGTGCAAACGACAACTGAAGGGTGAAGACACGCCTACAGAAAAATTCTATTGAAAAATTGCTGTCATGAATGTCTGAAACACAACCTTCACCTGTTACAACAAAACTCTTCTCTTACTGAATTTCTGTCAAAAAGAAGGAACAAAATAAACGTAGCTACGAAAAACCGACAGACTGCCAGTTTCAATTCTGTCAAACATTTGAAAGAATCTGTAACAACTACACAAACATCAGCTAGCGTACACTATCTGCTGCTAATCATCCGGTTGATCGAGGTATATGACCCGATGCATGCACATACGACGCCAATCATTATGATGATTATGCAGAGGATGATCTGAAAAGAAAGGGAAAGATCACAGATATTCAGTGTTCAGCAATTTCGGGGTTCAAATTCTGTATTTGTTGGTGTCTTGTGTCAGGGTTTCTGGTTGGTTACCTCCCACAAAGGTACTGCACCCTTCTTGATGGAGAGATAGCATGCACATGGGAGTATCAAAGCCTGTAAATCATCAAGCACATTTTTATTAACTTGTTCAATTGGCCAAAGAAAAATCCACTGCAGAAGTTTAGGTGAAATAGTTTGCAGAACCTACCACAAGCATTGTGAAGACAGATCCAAGCAATGCCATCACCAGGGCTGCAAATCAGAGGGAATAGGAAGTAGCATTAACACGCATGATGTTTTGGTAAGTTTCACATGTTTTGACTTTTCTACATACATTGCTTTTACTATATATGTATACATACTGTATGTCTAAGTGCAATAGCGAAAGATATATATCTAGAAAACCAAAACATCTTAGAATTTGGAATGATGGGAGTAGTAAATACTATTCGAAATTCAGTTACTGAGAAGACTACTCACCAAAATAAGGAAAAAGCAGAGCCACCGCAACAGTTGAGAAGACGAGGCATGTCCTAACAGACATTCCAACCAGGTAACTCTGCATCTTCTTTGGTAGGGCTTCCTCTATAGACAAGGCGACTGGGGTCATTGTCAATGCATACTTTGTGTATGGATTCACAACCTGAAACCAGAGAAAAAAAGTAATGAAATTAGCATCTCTCCTTCGTTTTGAATGCAATGGCAGAACGATAAAGGATTTTTTTCCTCGTACCGTCATCCAAATGGCAATTTTCGATGGGATGTACTGTCGTGGCAAGTTCAGAGTGAACTGTGACATAGTGGACTCGCCAAACATCAGAAACCCTGAGACCGCAACTCCAGCATAAACAAGTGTTACCACTGTGAAGCTGAAACGGTGGAGAATGGCATCAGGTAAGCACGCGGCAATTTTCACAAGAAACAACAAAGTTGTCGTGTTGACAAGAGCACTACTTACCAGAACAGGAGCACAAATGGAAACTGCGAGCGCTCCTTCATGGACGAATATATGTTTGGAAAAACCGAGTGTCCTGAATAGCAGTATCCATACAGGCCAAGTGCCACTGGAAGGTGGGTCACGTTCACTACAGGACCAGAAAAGTGAAACCCAATTCCTTCTCCAATGCCAACCCAGAATAGGCAGACGATGACTGTAATTGTCGCGATCACACCTCCAGCTGAGTACAAAGATGGTCAGGACTCAGGAACAATCCTTCTTTCACTGAAAGATTACTTTTATTGCTCAGAAACTAACTGAACTATTTGTAATACGAGTCGATTCTCATACTGCCATTCCTTAGCAAGATTGTTCTGACTTAAATAGTCCTACATTCCTCTGAAAGATCAGAAATAAGAAGCAATGCTGTAGAGATTCTACATTTTTACATACCAGAAAGATATGAGAGGAGACTGAGGTTCCTGAGCCACACTGATGGGAGAATTGCCAAGGCCATTGTGATTGCAAAGAGATTGTGTGCGTTCAGGTCCATGCCGGTAAAAGCTAAATGTGCTGAGGGAAACACTGATGACAAGCTGTCTCCTAGCAGCGTGATGTACTCCACACAGCTTGCCTGCAAAAATTACTTATGTTCAACAACCAAAGGCATACTAGCTAGCCATTCACAATAAGTTTCAGAATTCAGAGAACACTTACATAAAGCTCCAGGTAAAGAATAACCTGAAAAAGAGATGTGATCAGTCAGGTGAACAATAGATGAGGTGATTTCTGAAGAACTTTGTATTGTCAGGGAATACACACCGATACAAAGATTCGACCGAAAATACCGAAAGCAACTTGTCCAATATCTGGGTATGTCTCAATGTTGGGCGAACTGTCTATGCATCTCTTCAGAAGCAAGCCCGTGTAGCACGAGCTGCCACCCAACAAGGGGAGCAGCAGGAGGCTTAACCATCCCCCTTCCTTGATTCCATAAGCTGTGGTGAGAATTCCGACGCCGCACAGAACATTGAACCCTGGAAATTCGACCAGCAATGAGGTTCAGAACAAAAATCAGCATCACAATTCGACATCCTGAACCTAGCTAATTACTCTGCAGCTGATTCAGAGTTTCAGATGATTTCAGATATTCAGCTACTACGATTTGAACATGAACAACAAACTTAAAACGAGGGAATCAAGTTCAACTGATCACGCACCATTGATGATTGACTGGCTCCTGCTGCACTTGCTAGCAGGCGGAGGAAGCTCGATGTAATCGGATTTCAGGCAGGCCCTGGACGGCCTCTCGGGCAACTCGGCCTCGTGCCCAGCCGGAGGGGGCCGCGGCTGCTGGGCGATGCCGTCCGTGGACTGCTTCACGGGCGGCGTCTGCTGCGGGTGCAGCGACGACTGCGACAGCTGCGAGAGCGAGGGCGGCAGCAGCGGCCTGGTGAGCGGCAGCCCCGAGCCGTCGCCCTTCCTGAGGAAGAAGGAGCTCCCGGCCTTGAGGAAGGAGCTGCCGAACCTGGTGAGGCTCGGGCTCGCTGCCATGAGCGTGTTCACCCTCGGCGACGGCACCGCGCTCATCATGTCGATCGACTGCCTGCGAAACGAAAATGCCGCCGAGAAAAACAATCGTCCGTCAGCTCCGAATAGCGAGCGACATTGACAGCGTGCAACCGTCGTATGCGTCGTCGTCGTTGCGTGGAAGAGAGGGCGAGGCGGTTGGTTGACGAACCTGTAACTCTGCGGCCACGCGCCCTTCGGGCCGTCGTCGGGCGCGTCGTCGTCGCGCTCGTCGCCGCCGCGGCGCCCGCCACGGCCGGCGCGGGCCTCGTCGTCGCTCCTATCGGAAAAGGATCCCTCGTCGGAGGAGGTCGGCGGGGAGCCGCCGTCCCGGTCTGCGACGAGGTCGTCGTCCTCGTCGCCGATGAACAGCAGCGACCGGTCGCCGTGGCCCATCTCCTCGTCGCGGTCCATCGCTGGCGTCCACGATCTCTGTACGAGAGTGCACGCACACGACACAACACGTCAATGCAAGCGAGGATCAACGAGATTCCAACCATCAATCCCTGATGCAACGATCTCACAACAACGAAGACGAGAGATTAGGGTACGTACCCGAACACGTACGTGGCGACGCTTCCGCGATCTCCAACTCCTCCAGCCACGAGCAAGCGAGAGAGCGAGGGGAGAGAGAGAATATGGGGGGCGGGGGAGAGAGAGAGGCGGCCGTTTTCTGAGGAGCCGGTCCCGGACTCGTGGCCGCGCCGCCTCTCTCGCAACGATGAACCGGGTGACGTACGCACGTAGTCGTGTTCGCGGCGGCTGACACTGGGCCTCTCGCACTGCCACTGAATGGTGGGCCGTGGGCCCATGCTTTCCCCTCGTGTGGTATCGGAAGCGTGCATGAGATGTCGCGTCAGGTTGGTATTGAGCTGGAAAACAGTAGGAGTACGTACGTGACAGCTTGTTCCGAGTTTACGTGACCGAATATTCCAACGTCTAAACTAATATCCCCTCCAATCACAAATAATTGTCTTTTTTAATACTCCATCAATTTCAAATTATAAGTCATTTTGACTTTTTTGATAAATAGATTTTCCTATGTATCGAGATGTATGTTATATCTAGATACATAGCAAAATTAATGTACTAAAAAAGCCAAAATCGCTTATAATTTAGAAAGATGAGAATACATTCTTAAAATATTTCAAATCTATGAGATTTTATAAGTACTTTTTTTTATTACAAATCTACATATATGGCTTACATGTTTTAATATATTAAATAATTATAAGTTACTAGCACACTACTACAAAATTGGTTTGAGAATACAACCTTATTTATTTATAAAATAGAGATAGTCCAAATTTGTCTCCATCTCCTAAAATATTTAGTTAAAGGCGGTCGGTGTATTTAAGGAGACATTAAAAACAACAACTGTGCTTGTAAATATAGAGGGTCTCTCAAACCCGGCTCTAAAATAGATTATGTTTTTTAGAAGAGGAGCTTGTAAAAGGCCAATCTAAGAAAACTGGCCTGAAAACAAACCTGCCTATTTGGTTAAAATATACACAACACACACTTAGGGTTTCCTCATCCACGTCGATGTTCTCAGCTCTCTCTCCCCACCTTCCCACCATCACCCTCCTCTACCTTCCACCAATGGTGACTACTTTCTCTCTCCACCTTCCCACCAAATGCTTTGCCTCCCCATCACTTCCCTCCTTTACCTTCCACCGGCGACGAATCTAGCTAGGGCCTAGGTACCAATCATGTGTTGGTCAAACTTGAAGCAAAGTTGTGTGACCAAATTTGGTGATCTTGTGAGGTTTAGGTGTTGGTTTATTCAAAATTGAAGGGACCATGACACCCAAAAGGGGGTGTGAATTAGACAACTTAAAAACTAGTGGTCTCTAAAACCTACTTATCAAAAATAGTACAAGATAGTACCTAGATGTGCACCATGGTTTTGCTAAGTGTTGCTATCTCTAACGTAAAAAGGGTTTTGCACCCTAGGTTCCAATCCTACCAATTAACCTAGCAAGCTATAGTAGGAAACATAAGTACACAACTAAGGAATGCAAGTAAGTACGGTAGAGAATGCAAACAACCACGATGGCTATTTTTCCTAAGGTATCCAGGAGGTCACACTTTCCCCTAGTCATTGTTGGAGTCCCTCAAGGGCCAAGCTCTCGGCCGGGTAACTTCGTGGGTAGCCCACGGGCCTTTCCCACACGCAAGTGGGTATCTGTGTGGCCTGTCCCGAATCTTTCCTAGTTGTCTTCACTATTGACCTTCCAATCAAAATGTCATGAGACTCATTCCCTTAGTACAATCTAGGTGGCCACTCCACATGTCGAAGGGTCTAGCAAAACTTACAAAGTCCCTAGTGTACAACACTTGGTGCATGCAATCACTGATGGCTTGGAGGTATTCAAACCTCACTAAACACATGGCCTAAACCTAGAGCAAGCACTAATTGTGGTCTAAACTAGCCTAAGCACTTTGCAAAGCACAAACACTAATCACCTAATCTTTACTTAAGCACCTTTGGTGGCTAGAGCACTTGTATATGAGCCTCAACTCTCTCACAACTTCAACACATTCTAACACCTCTCAAATGGTCAGGTACGCGGGTATCTAGCCATTGTAGCTGACTGTCGGAGACAAAAGATCTGGTGGGGAGCTCTGGTGCACCACTGGAGAGCTCCGGTGAGTGTATCACATGCACCAAGTCTCCAACATACCCTCTCTAGACTTAAGCTCTGGTGCACTTTGAAAGTTATGGTGAGGACCTTCTCTTCCCAACCTCAGACCAGGCTTGACCAAAAATATTAAAGTTTTTCCGATGGATTGTTCACAAACTGGGTAATTGTGTGTTACATGTTGTCTAAGTTGTGAGTATTGACTTCTGCAGTATAGATTGATTTTGGAGCCACTTTAGGTTGGACCATATTGCAAATATGAAACTAGAAGAGAAAATAGTGTTCTACATAGAAAGCACACCTCATGCTAAAAATGTGGCTGATGTGTTCGGGAACCATGCAGTCCAGAAGATCACGTCATAAGCATGATGGGGAGATTTCTACACACACACACACAGGTAATTGTATTTGTGTTATATGTTAGCTAAGCTGTGAGTATTGACTTTTGCGGTATAGATTGATTTTGGAGCCACTTTAGGTTGGACCATATTGCAAATATGAAACCAGAAGAGAAAACAATGTTCTTCATAGGAGGGGCACCTCATAGTTGAAAATGTGACTGGCGTGTTTGGAAATCATGCAGTCCAGAAGATCACCAAGCAGAACGACGAGATTTCTTGTTCATACACACGCGCGCGCGCACGCAGACGCACATGCACACAGAAACCATGGTCAAAATATGTTTCTTTATGTAACAAACATATGTTCAATTTAGGTCCCCATAAATACACTAAAATCTTCCTTGCTTTGGATTCATTCAAAAGTTTGGAAACATTCAGTGAAGTTCTAGCACCCAAATGATTCATTTAAAAATTATAATATAATTAATCTGTGAACATATGCCAAATCATACAATCAAAACAAGGCAAGCTATGCGAACACAGTGTGGCTCAATTTGTTTGGTTGCTTGTGGAGGAACCTTCCTGTTCTTGTTCAAATCCTCAACTTATCACATGTGCTCGCATTTTCCGAGATTTATTTTAGAATGTGACTAAGCTATTGTCCAGTTGTTGGCAACTCTTGCATGTCAACAGTAAAGCACCTGTGGCGACTTCATCGATCTCAAGATTTGTCGGCTTAGTATCTCAGGGATTCTCATATGGATGGAGTGGGCATGAATATAGGTGCATATATGTGAGCATCTACGTATATGTACTATATTTCATGAAAAAAGCAAACTCTAGGTATACCTTCAAAATTTCACAAACAAAGTAATATCTCTAGACATAAATTTCACTCTACAATTACTTGCAAATAGTAAAGCCCTAGGGTCAGCCCAACAAAATAAGGAATAGCATGGGCACCAAGGCTAAGGGCAGCTTCCATTCATTGGTTTCATGTCAAACGGATGATATTCCCTAGTACCCCCTCTCTCTAGAGCTGTAAAGTGTTCATTGGTGCTGCTATTTATGTTTCCTCTCACACACACATCATTCCACAATGACCTATGAGATATATATGTAGGCACAGCGAAAATTATTTGTTTTGTGCATCTCTGTCAAGGATTAAGGTACACAAAATGTGAACCAAATGTTGATCGGTTGTACTTCACGTGGTGATGAAAAATATAGTTTAGTCACATATGTTGAGTTACAAAAATAAATACACTCTAATCTCTTACACAAATATTTATGTGCATATAGTAAGTTTCCCTTTTTAGTGGGTCGCTATTCTGATTGAGCTTTTGATCTGATAACTTAGTTATATGGACAAGTCAATACAGTGTACTTTTGAACCTTTCTTGCTATATGTCTCATGAAAATGGAATTTGTGCATATGCCACTATGAATCCGCTGACCTCACATCCCATTTCAAATTAGCTATTTATGTGTATAACGCACAAATTTGTATATCTGCCATTATCCTTCCATTGTCTTTTGTGTGTGACACATTCAAGTCATAAAGACATCGATGCCAAGTTTGCATGGCATGCGAATAAAATGACAACATTTGGTGGCATCAACACAAATGTCCAATAAGAGAGTTTTTGCGAATCACAGCACAAATGCAGCCGCTCACATATATGCGCGCACAATTACCCTTATGAATGTAGGGACACATACCATACCCCAATGAGCACCTCTCAAAGACTGAGCCGATAGATCTTGAGATTAACGAAGTCACCACATGTGCCTTGCTCATGACAGGCACATCGCCTTCCACTAAAAGTAAAGTGCCATTATATCCTAGAATATATCAAGGAAATTTGAGCACCTGTGTGAAATGGAGGAATTGAACCCGGGAGGATAGGTTCTAGCACAAGGAACCTAATCAGTTGAACTACGCTCAGTTTGCAATGTCCAATGAAATAATGTGGAAGTTCATACCAAAATCTTTATTATTTCCCACTTAATTGCCCTAGGTGAATAAAATTACAATTCAAGTGCTTATGTGACCTTAGATAAGAATAAATACCATTAGCTCGATAGGATAGTTTGAAACATATGGTGAAGCGCTCTCTAGCCAACTATATAAAAGCACATGCTATGTTTCCTTGGTCATAGTTGTTGATTTCTATATTATGCATGTCTTTGTTTCCTTGGTCACAAGTCATTGACTTCTATACGTTGCCCTCCCATTAGACTAATCTATTAGGCTCATGATTGAAGACAAATTGCTTGCTAATTGCAAAAGAATCATGAAATATAGAAATCCTTACATGGAAGAAATTGCATGCACTTGTAAACATAAACAGATCATTGGAGGTAAATAACATGTAATACAAAAACAATGAATTTGATTTTGGACCGACAAAGATGATGGTGAATGTCTTGCAACAGTTGGAGCTCCAAAGGGCTACATGGGCATGTTGAGCAATAGATAATAAAGACCCTTTCTTCTTAGTCATTCTACCATGCATGCCACTCTATCACAAGATGTTGGCTCCAGTTCGTTTTCCCAACACCACAAAGTGTTCAAATTAGATCTTATAATCTCCATATCATCATCATTGTGTGTAATCCACAAATCTTTTGTAGATATAAACCATTCAATCCTATCACATATTTGACACCTCCTGGTGAAGAGCTAGAATACTAAGAAAAAGTTAGTTTGGTAGAAGGTTCTAGCATTCTGGAAATTGGATGTCATAGCCGGTGGTTCCAAGGCTGAGTGTGCCGCGCCTTGTGTTGGCATGCCCTAGACACTACTACAAAATTTATGAGACACTGCCCAAACATTAACGGAGGCAGTCACAAAAATCCAAACATCTCGTAAAATGCCTGAGGATTTTTGGAGGTAGGCATTTTTATTTACGGAGGTGGTCACAATTATCCGTCTCGCAAAATGCATTTACGGAGGCAGAGATTTTATTTATGGACGTGGTCAAGATTGTCCGTCTCGTAAAATCAATTTATGGAGGCGGTCAAAAGTGAACATCTCCTAAAATCGATTTATGGAGGCGGACTTCTTATGAGGCCCGCCACTGTTAGTAGTGGCCAAGGCCCAGCCAAAGCCCAAATCAGGCTTCTATCGGGCTTGTATAAGAGCAACAGTTAGGGTTTCCTCTTAGTCTCTCTCTCAGTCTCTCCCTCTCTACACCACAGCGCGGCGCTCAGTCCTTCCTCTCAACCGAGACCAGCACTTAGCCCTTCCTCTCTTCCGAGCGCGACGCCCCTCCCTCTCCCATGTGCGTCATGCGACGCCTCTCCCTCTCCCTCTCCCATAGCCTGAGCCCGAGTGGTGGCAGCATCCGAGTGCAAGTGGTGGCTCTGGACGTGGATCTAGCCTCCAACCAGCCATCGAAGGCGGCGGGGGTGTGGATCAGGTCACCAGCAGTGGCGGGGGCCCGGATCCGGCCACCACCGAGTGGATTCGGCCACCGGCAACTATGGGTGTGTGGATCCAGCCATGAGCAGCGATAGGGGCGTAGATCTAACCAAGAGCGACCGGATCCGGTGGTAGCGGAGCGCACCTCTCCCGTCGCTTGGGATGGCTGGATCCAGCGTAAACGCGCGTGGGGAGGCTGGATCAGCAGCTGGGACACCTTGGGCACGCGCGAGGATGACGGGCTTGACGGTGACGACTCCTGATGATGCAAGGGCAGGTGGGGGAGGATCTAGGCATTAGGCTCGGTGGGCTTTTTTTTCAAATCATGAAATTATTTATGCCTACCTCCGTAAATCGATTAGGTCTGCATTAACACAGACCTTTCGACGGAGGCAGACACTTTGCCCCCCTTAGTTAACTGTTTTTTACTGCATTGGATAAGATTTCTGTAGTAGTGAGAATTTCCATGGTACGAAGGACATGGGTGCTTGCGCCACAAGGATTGACTTGGTCATCGCCTCGGATTGCGGAAGAAGAAAATGCACTCCACTTGGCCTTGCCTCTATTTGGGTTGGGCTCATCATGGGGTCCTTTGTGGTGCAGGCATACTCGCTAAGCCATGGAGATCCCCTCGACTCTGAGGTCAAAGGTTGGGAGTACTTTATTAGTAGATTCAGCTAATTGTTATGTCGAGCAGCCACATCGACTAAATTGTCGAGCCCTGTGCCCCGAGCGTGGAGTCAACATGTTGACTTCTCCTGTTGTGGCTCCTATTTGAGTGTGACGCCAGTCAGGATGTGGCCCGAATGGATGGTGGGTCTCGAGCCTCGACTTTGAAGCCATGGGTGCCTACAGAGCTTGGTTGTAGCCCCTAAGTCCGCCTATTTGACCGTGCCATCTAATGAGGGCTTAGTGAAGTCTTTGCCTAAGCTCCCCAGCTAATGAGGGTACCCAAAGTAAAGTTACTCGTTAATAATCCTTTCATAATGATTTTGTAAAGAACAAGCCATACACTTAAATTGCACCATATATAGAAGGATGCATTTGTTGGTTAATCTTAAAATGAAGTTGTTGTGTGACCAAGTTTGGTGATCTTTGGGTGGGGTTTTGGTGTGGTGTGGGTCTACTAAAGATGATTACTAGTGTTCAAATTTATATGGTAATGGATAGGTTGCATTCTCTAAATAAATTGGTTTTTGCATCATCTTTTAATGCTATCCTCTGCAATATGAGGTTTGGCTAACCAAAAAGACTATTGTGACTCCACAAGATAAATTGTGGGTTTTCATGGAACCATGTTTCCAAAGAGTAATACAATGAGCTACATCACTATATTATGTGGATGATCAAACGTTTGAACAAAAATATTTTTCACCTTTGTTTTATCAAAGATCACTACTTCACACATTTTTGGCATATTAATTTTTTTTTCTTGAATATGCAAGAGTATTGCGTATCATTGTATTAAGAAGATAGAAGTTTGAAATACAAGAGAGGCCATTCCCAGCCCGACGGTTACCTCAAAGGGATTACATTTTTAATTATGACAACCTTGGGATCCATTGGGATCAACCTAGACTATGATCTAGCTGAGGTACCCGACCGTGCTGCTCCACCGGTCATCGCCCTGGATGCTGGGAACAACTCATCAAACGCCTCGACGTTTGCTTCCAATATGGTGCCCTGGAAGTATGAATCGTACGAATGCTTGGCTGCATATTAATTTTGATGTAACTCAATGTCAAAGTATACGTGTCCCAATGAATTGTTCACAAGCTAGGTAATTGAATTTGTGTTACATGATAGCGAAGTTGGCCTTTTGCAATATATCGATTTTGGAACCACTTTATGTCGGTGCATATTGCTGATACGAAACTAGAAGAGAAAACAGTGTTCTTCACCTCATGGTCGAAAATGTGACAAACATGTTTAGAAATCATGCAATCCAGAAGATCACATAAGCACACACACACACACACACACACACACACACACACACACACACACACACACACACACACACACACACACACACACACACACACACACACACACACACACACCACCACCACCACCACCACCACCACCACACAACACACACACACACGTGTTACTGTTGGCTAAGTTGTGAGTATTGACTTCTGCGTACGCGTATAGATCAATTTTGGAGCCACTTTAGGTTGGACCATATTGCAAATATGAAACTAGAAGAGAAAACAATGTCCTTTATAGAAAGCACACCTCATGGTAAAAAATGTGACTGACGTGTTTGGAAACCATGCAGTCCAGAAGAACACATAAGCACAATGGAGTGCGCGCACACACAAGTAGTTGTATTTGTGTTACTGTTGGGGTAAGTTGTGAGTATTGACTTTTGTGGTATAGATCAATTAATTTTGGAGTCACTTTATGTTGGACCATATTGCACATATGAAACTAGAAGAGAAAACAATGTTCTTCATAGAAAGCACACCTTAATTATGGTCGAAAATGTGACTAATGTGTTTGAAACCATGCAGTCCAGAAGATCACATAAGCACAATGGCGAGATTCACACACACACATAGGCCCTTTATCGCTTTAGATGCAATGTCATTGTGAATATCAACCAAGTGCTATGTGGGTGTGCATCTTTGCAGCTGACGACATTGATATGTTATATCTTAGGTGTTCATCTTGGCAGTGGGACTACACCCAGTTAACTAAACTCGGCAAGCACACAATCTTTTTGTCAGGGTTGACAATCCAGAAAGACCGGTTTCCTTCGCTTGATGAGCTAGGAGCAGGATCAGTGCATGTGGATGAGAGCACATTGAGGATTACATTGGTGGAATGTCATTGAGTTTCATGTTAAGTAATTCAGTTTTCTTCAGTCAAAACTTGTGTCAGGATGATGTTCAGAATAGCTCTTGAGCTATGTGGGTGGTGTCCATGTCCATGTGTGATATATTGTGAAATGGAAAACCTTTATATATATATATATTATTTTGGCTAACGAAACAATAACAATGTTGGTTAGTTATGGGTAGAGTTGCTGGTAAAAATATAATAAAGTAAACATCATAATCTCTTTTCTTAAAAGAATACACGGTTTATGTACTTGTAAATGTTTTCCTATAAGATATCGCCAGGTTACTGTTATCTAGACCTTTTGAATTTATCTTTTTCATATTGCCTGCTCGTGGTAATACAACGTTTGTGATGCACTAAAAAAATTGCTGTTTCCGTTGCAAGATGTTCTTTGTGTACAAGGCACTCAATATAGGATGCCTACTGATGTTGAAGAAAATTCATATTCTTCAGATGTTCAATCTGGAGTAGTCACAGATATTAGAAGCACTACTGGAGACGGCCTCTTTGCCGAGGGCTTTTGGCTTTGCCGAGGGCCAGATCTCGGGCACTCGGCAAAGGGGTCTTTGCCGAGGGCCAGCCCTAGGAGCCCTCGGCAAAGATAGGCCCTCGACAAAGAAGCCTTTGCCGAGGGCCTGGCTCTCGGCAAACAAAAGGCCCTCGGCAAAATGGCCGGATGGGTCACGGCGGCCACTGGCGTCATTCTTTGCCGAGTGCCCGCCGTCAGGCACTCGGCAAAGATTTTTTATTTTTTTTTAAATATTCTTTGCCGAGGGCCATTGGCCAGGCCCTCGGCAAAGATTTTTTATTTTTTTTTAAATATTCTTTGCCGAGGGCCATTGGACAGGCCCTCGGCAAAGACCCCCCTTTGCCGAGGGCCAGGCTAGACCCTCGGCAAAGAGATTTTGTTTTTTTTTGTTTTTTTGAACCCAGTTTTTTGTGGTGCTATAATACATTATTTAAAACTCAATTTTAAAATTTGGGCCAAATTTGACTTTTTTTGATATATTTCCCTAATTTATTTCTTTTCGTTGATTTTTTTCGAATATTTCAAATTTGAACTGCAGGTGGATGGAATAATGCAATTTAGTGATTCGAAAAATGATATTCATGGTATTTGGTGTATGTTGAGTCCCTATCCACGAACTCGCATCAAATTTCGGGCATCTTCTTCACGTAACATGACGAGGAACTTGTCGGAAAAGTGTTTTTAAATTATATAAAATCCATACGAAGTCCAAAAATCACGAAACCTTGTCGAGGTGTCATGTTATCGCATGTGTAGGCTGTGGTAAAAAATTGAGAAGGTTTCGAGCAAGTTGTGACGTCGGATGCCTAAAACCCAGACATATCCACATGTAATCACATGCGGAGATGTCTGGGTTTTAGGCATCCGACGTCACAACTTGCTCGAAACCTTCTCAAATTTTTACCACACCCTACACATGCGATAACATGGCACCTCGACAAGTTTCATGATTTTCGGACTTTGTATGGATCTTATATAATTTAAAAACACTTTTTCGACAAGTTCCTCGTCATGTTACGTGAAGAAGATGCCCGAAATTTGATGTGAGTTCGTGGATAGGGACTCAACATACACCAAATACCATGAATATCATTTTTCGAATCACTAAATTGCATTATTCCATCCACCTGCAGTTCAAATTTAAAATATTCGAAAAAAATCAACGAAAAGAAATAAATTAGGGAAAGATATAAAAAAATGTCAAATTTGGCCCAAATTTTAAAATTGAGTTTTAAATAATGTATTATAGCACCACAAAAAAACTGGATTAAAAAAAACAAAAAAACAAAATTCTCTTTGCCGAGGGTCTAGCCTGGCCCTCGGCAAAGGGGTTCTTTGCCGAGAGCCTGGCCAATGGCCCTCAGCAAAGAATATTAAAAAAAAATAAAAAATCTTTGCCGAGGTCCTGGATCTAGGCCCTCGGCAAAGGGCCCAACCCTAAATCGGCCAGCGGCCTGGCCCAAAATCCCCGCCCACATTTCATACGCAGCTGCTGCGCGCCGTCGCCGCTGCTCGCCCCGCCGCCGCCCCGCGCCCCGCCGCCCGACCTCCGCGCCGCCCCGCCGACGCCGCCCCAGCGCCCCAGAGCCGCCCCGGGGGCGCGCCCTGCCTCCCCTCCCCGTCTCGGTCGAGCAAGGGGAGCTCGGCCGCCCCGGCCGGCCCTCCGGCGGCCCCCCGCGCCGGCCTTCTCGCCCCCGCGCGCCGGCCTTCCCGAGCCGCCCGCCACGCGACCACCGCCGCCGCCGACGCCGACGCGAACGCCGACCGCAGGTCCGCAGCAACCACTCGCGGATACTACTGCCTCCGTCCCCCGCTGCACCCGCTGCTTTTCGTCTCCGCGCAGTCGTCCGATGGCCAAGCGGCTCGCCGCCGCCGAGAAAGAGGTAGGGGCATCCCGCCACGCCAGCAGCACCCGAACCGGGCTGGCCTCCTCGTTTCGCTCACCCGTTTGGTCTGCGCCAGGTGCTCGTCGAGGTGGTGAGGTTCACGCAGAAGAACGGCCTGAGAGGCTGTGACGGCGGGTGGAAGGATTTCCTGGCCCGGAACGGCAGGAAGTTTGGCGCGTCGCTGAGCGACCCCAGGAAGCGCACCAGGGATGTGCTGCTCGCTTTCCTACAAACCTTCTCCAAGGATTTGCAGAAGGTTGGCTACTCTTTTGTTTTCTTCTTCACACTTCAGTTCAGCATGCCTGGTTTCACTGGCAGCTGCTGCAGTCTATAAGCGGCTTGGTAGTTGGTACTGGTTAGTACTGGTGTTGATAGTTAAAACGTCGCAACATTTTGGTTCCAGTACTTCGGCAAATTGGTGAAGCGTCATAAGGAAAGAAGTGTCGTTCAGCAGTATATGACTGATTTTCCTGACGAAGTTTCTCCCGAGCAGGTGATATGTATGCTAGATCATGCCATTTGAATTTGTGCATTACATTGAATAGGACTGACGCCTGGGTGTCAAGCATCAGTTGATCAACAATTGTATTGATGTGCATGCTAAATGCAGAAACTTGTTCAACTGACGGCAGAGCACCCGGAGTACAGAAAACACTATTGCTTCCCATCATACCAGGAGGTATGAGCTTTACTGTGCTTCTGTTAATCCACGAATGATGATTAAGCCCTTTTTGGATTGTATAGTTTCCTTGGTGATCTTCCTTTGATATATCCTATTCATGATTTAATGACGAATTCTTAAACAGTGTAGTCCAATAATCTTCATGATTGCTAATACTCTGCCTAGAGTTGCACCTTATATTGTACTCTTCACAAAGGCATGCTTTTTGCTAGTCAAAATTCTAAAACAAATGACTGATTTATACTCTCATCCCCATAATGGATGAACCTTTTGTATCCACATTGTTTGTCTCATAATTGATAAAAAAAAGAAACAAACAATGAGACCGATCCATAACCAGCTATTACTAGTATTTTCAGGGGTGGAAAGTACTGCGGATAGGAGAAGTCTCTAGTTTAATGAGCTCAAGTGCTATGTTGGCAATTGACTGTGAGATGGTCCTTTGCAATGATGGCACAGAGGCTGTGGTCAGAGTGTGCGTGGTAGATGACAAGCTCAAGGTACTAGATTATTTAGTCAGAACAAGTATGTTAAGATTCATGGAACTATCGTGTGCATTAATGGACATTGCTGTAATGTTAGATGAATTCAATAAAGTTTCTGTCAAAACTTACACAATACATATTTCCTTAGCATTTATTGACTATGAATCAGTGAATCATGTCAGGGATTTCCATCTTTGTTCCAAGGTCTCACCATATTCTCTCTTTTCTTCTCCAGGCTAAGTTGGACATACTTGTAAACCCCTTGAAGACTATAACTGACTATAGGACACACATCACTGGTGTATCAAAGAAGGATTTAGAAGGAGTCACATCATCATTAGTTGATGTTCAGGTATATTGTCTTTAACATCTAAGCATTTTCTCTGAATATTATCTCATGGAAGTTATATCCCTTCTTTAAAAATCGCTGAAGAGAATGTTATCCAAAGAAAATATTTTGATTGGCCATAGCTTACATAGAGATTTATGCGGTAAGGTGTGGTTATTTTGTGTCTGATCTATCTGATGTATCAATCGGATCTGTACTTTGTGTTTACTTGAACATGCTTATTTTTTGTTTTTAGTACCATTTAATTCAATTCGTCTCATTCTCTTCTCTTTTGCAGCCTTAAAGATTGATTACTCTCAAGTTTGTGCAAGGTATTCTTATCTGCTTTTGTTTACTGAGGTGCCGATGGTGCCAGTTAAAACGTAGTTCAGGATAGTGATTGCGAACCCACTTTGTCTTCCCTATTTCTCCCCTGAGTTTTGTACGCTTGTACTTGATAGAACTATATGTAGGGTTGTCGTTGTAATATATTGTGATTTGTGGTTCACAATTATGGTTGTGATATATCGTGAGAAAATGGGTTCTGTGTGATATATATATGTGATGGTTGAGATATATATATATATATATATATATATATATATATATATATATATATATATATATATATATATATAACTACTATCCTGTAGCTGGCTACAGAATAACTTATTCTGTAGCCACTTTGAGTTACGATAATTACTATGTTATTTTACGAGATTATAGTAACTCCTTACTAAGTGGTTTAATATAACGTTATGGTAAATATCCCCATGTGTTATAGTAACCCAACTATCGAAAATATGTATTTATATTATGGTAAATTAGTATATAAAATTATAGTAAATGGAGGTGGCTACAGAATAACTTATTTTGTAGCCGGCTACTGAATAGCCTCTCTCTCTCTCTCTATATATATATATATATATATATATATGAAATGCTTGTGTCGATGGAATACAAAAAACAATTTTTTTTTTAAATTTCTGCCTCTTTGCCGAGGGCAATGACCAAGGCCCTCGGCAAAGAAGGGTCCTTTGCCGAGGGCCGTCCCATTGCCCTCGGCAAAGATTCATTGGAAAATTCTGGAACATTTCTTTGCCGAGGGCCATGGTTGGAGGCCCTCGGCAAAGACTTTTTTTAAAAAAAATTAAAATTTCTTTGCCGAGGGCCTGCGGGGAAGCCCTCGGCAAAGATTTTTTTTTAAAAAAAGAATAATTCTTTGCCGAGGGCCGTCCCATTGCCCTCGGCAAAGATTTTTTTGGAAAAATTCTGCAATATTTCTTTGCCGAGGGCCATGGTCCGAGGCCCTCGGCAAAGATTTTTTTTAAAAAAAAAGAATAATTCTTTGCCGAGGGCCCCCGGAGACGGCCCTCGGCAAAGACTCCGTCCCAGGCGCCGGTGCCGTGACGACTGCTTTTCTTTGCCGAGTGCCGCTCCAGCCCTCGGCAAAGGCTTTGCCGAGTGCCCGATAAAGGGCCCTCGGCAAAGACCCTCTTCGCCGACTCAAAATTCCCCGAGAGCTCTTTGCCGAGGGCCGCCCTCGGCAAAGCCTTTGCCGAGGGTTAATAGGCCTTTGCCGAGGGCCTCAGGCCCTCGGCAAAGAGGCCATCTCCAGTAGTGAAGCTTGTGCACAAATATTCAAATTGCCTCTGAGAAAGGGCTTGGGGATTCGGATGACAACTTTTTGAGCAGTCCATCACACCCAGGAGTCTATGCTGGTAACCCCAAGACTCGGCACGGCCTACATTGGCGGACATCAGAACGTGTCCTTAGTTCCTCCGGTTGTTTCTAAGTGCTGATGTGTCGTGTTACGAATTGGAACGGCAAGGCAACAGCACCGTTGCTGTCGCGGTTGCCTCGTCCTTCCTCCACCTCCTCGCCGCTTCTCTGTTCCGCACTGTGGGGTCGCCTCCGCCGCCTCCCAGCGAGAGGAGCCACTCGAACGTGTCCACCAAGTACTTGACGCGGCCCTCTCCAGGCTCCTTCATCACCACGACCCTCATCGCCCGCTTCCGTCGTTCTTGGTCCGCCTCGCTTCTGGGGTAGGAGAGCTTGGCCCGCACCATGTCGTTGTGCTCCTAGGCGGTGCCCGATGACATACAAACAAACGCCATATCAAAAGATCATGTGTAGTAGCAACGACCTCAAGAATCTCTGTAGGAGCATGTGTAGGAACAATCTCAAGAATCTTTGTACGAGCATGTTTATTACCATAATTGTAGAACTTGTATTGTCCTCTCCATATGTACGGATAAGCATGCATATGACCAATGCTTCCTAGCATGTTTGGAAAGCCAGACCTAAATGTGTAGTGCCTTGTTTTGCGGAGTCTTTGTTTTGCCTATCTATAGTAGTGCTGCCGGGTTGTCTTCATAAAAAATACTCGATATGAGGTGCATGGCAACATACTTAAAATAGTATAGTTTGATGAATCTTGTAACTTAAGAAACGACTAAGTGAGTGAGGTTCAGACCTATTTCACCGGAGATAAAAAAATGAATATGTTACTCATTTATATACGAGCAACAATAACAAAAACACGCTCTAGAGTGAGTCACAACATTAGGCCTCTTTGGAAACCCAAACCCATGTGGATGTCCTGGCCTTTCCCCCTGGCAAGAAGCCCAAGCGAAACTCAGCCATGGCCCAGGCTTCCTCTGCATTTGGAAGCCACGCGAAGGTGGAGGACGACCTGAACCCTACCTTTTCCCGGGGGCGGCTGCTGCTCTCGCACGCTCGGGTTCAGGTGGTTTTTCCCAAGCGAGTCAACGAGCGAGACGGAAGCTTTGTGCATCCATTGTCGTCGTCGGCTCCTCGCCTCGCCGCCACTGCCGTCTTCTTCCTCACCTCAAGCTCTTCTCCATCGTCGGTCCGTCCCTCGACTCGCGGCTTTCGGGTCCGCTCACCGCATCGACACATGATCGCCACTGCTGTCGCCACCTCCGCATCAGCTTCAAGATCTAGATCCACTCTAGGTTAGCTCCAAGATCTAGTCCAAGTTCCTCTCCAAAATTTGTTGATTCATACGGTGATGAGACGGGTGCGGGTAAGGGTCATAGAGCGTGTTGTGGGAGATTATGGCAATTGAGACTCAGATCACGATTCTAGCAGCAACAGGTGTGTTTCATAATATAACTAGAGGGCACAATAGGCAAGATAGTTGGCTAGATCACCAACCACAAACATATCGACCCAACCACTTTTGTTGATTTGCCAGAGGGGGTAGCAATTACCCAAATGAGATGGAATCGAATGATAGCAACACACTACGAGATCAAATAGTGCAAGCGATGTGGGTTGCCTATAATAATGAGATGGTAATTTAAAGCATTGTTCATCTTTATCAGCATTTTAACTTATTACATTAATGTCTCATTATTTTCAGCCATGTCAACATGCCAGAGTACAAGGGCTGTATGGAGCTATACATATGAGAAAGGGCTTGTGGACGTAATGAAAGAGCATGTCAATATCCCTATGTACAGGACACAAAATGGTTGGACAACAAAGGGTTGGAGAAAGATCACCAAACAGTTCAATGAAAAGTTTCCTTTAGCTCATTTTACAAAACAACAAATACAATCAAAGGAAAAGGAGTTGAAAGATAACTACAAGATAATATGAGATGCTAGGAAAAATAGTGATAATAAGAAAAGTGAATTTGGATATCCAGCAACAACAGGAGGCTCGTTGGGCAGATTACATGGGATATCCCCAGATCGTCTTCCCAGCACCCTAATGTTGTCAATCAGATATTAGAATTTCCAGAGCATTTTGATTGTGTGTATTACACACATCCTTCATCACTGACACCAATAACTAGAGTCGATAGCACATTTA
Source organism: Miscanthus floridulus (assembly GCF_019320115.1). NCBI lineage: Eukaryota > Viridiplantae > Streptophyta > Magnoliopsida > Poales > Poaceae > Miscanthus > Miscanthus floridulus. Next base: position 69,053,736 of record NC_089594.1, read on the forward strand.
GGACACCTCATGAAAAGGTTAGTTCTGTAGATCATCCTAATGTTCATGAAAAGGACTTTGGCAGGAATGGCAATCTGCATATGGCATTGCTTCAAGATGTGTCCAGTTTGGCAACATCTACTGGAGTGCCCAGTAGTCTGAGCAAAGGGACTTCTCCCATTTCTCTTATCAAAGTTCATGTTGCACATTTTTATTACATGAATTTTAATTTAGTTTTCATGTGCTAACATAAATATTCTCATGCCAAGGAATTGTATTTGTGTCCTGCAGTGACTAAGGGGTTGTTTGGACAGTGCCTTCCCAGGCGACCGAAATTGAACGCCTGAGATTGCTGCTAACGCTAGGCAACCTTACCTAGGACGGAACCAAAAACCTCCTAAGTTGCTCCGTTTGGATGTATTTTGCAACTTCGATCAGTTTGGGAGCCACTATATACAGTAGAATATTGCAACAACAAGGCCTGAAGAGAAAGCAACGGTCTTAACAGAAATCATACCTTATGTTGCTGAGCTGGAGATTGACGCCTTCGGAAACTATGTAATCCAAAAGGTCCCCCTTGTCAGATTTCAACTCCTTAACATTCGGATGTGTCGGTAAGCTACGGGGACTATATTCTGCAGGTAAGCCACACACTAGTTTACCTTCTTCAAGGTTTTCCTTGTCTATTGTAACATACGCATGCACAAATAAAATACCGCTTGCGCACCATGTTGTGTGTGTCACTCACACACGTGCACACACACACATAGGCAGGCATGTTGTGTGATATACATACATGTACACGAACAAAAATAAAAAAATTTGGTGCACGCGCACACGCATACATGTTGTGTGAGCTGGTGACTGATGCTTTCGGAAACTATGTGATCCAAAAGGTTCCCTCTGTCAGATTTCAACTCCTTAACATTCTAATGTGTCGGCAACACTAGGCTAACCTCAAACACTACCGGAGACCGGCTCTTTGCCGATTGCCAAGTGGATTGCCGAGTGTTTTTTTTCGGACACTCGGCAAAGAGCTTCTTTGCCGAGTGCGGAAAAAAAATACTCGGCAAAAAAAAAAAAAAACACTCGGCAAAGAAGCTCTTTGCCGAGTGTTTTTTTTGACACTAGGCAAAGAAAATTTCAAAGCATATTTTGAAGCAGTAAATTAAATCAAATGAAAAAGTTTTCAACTACAAAATTGTATAACTCATCAAGATGTACAATGTTTGTTTTGGTCTTTTCTTCATATGACAAAGTGAAAGTAAATTTGTTCACAAATCTAACATATCTCGCTTGTAGTTTATGAAACTACAAGAGAGATATATAAGATTTGTGAACAATGTTAGAACGACCATGTCGGATGAACAGATGACCAAACAACCAAAATAAACTTTATAGATCTCGAAAAGTTATGAAACTTTGTAATTGACAACTTTTTTATTTGAAATCTTGTCATGCAAAACTGTGTTTGAATTTCAAAAATTTAAAATTTGAACTTTTCAAACGACCTCAGATGGAAAAACAACCAAAATAAACTCTGTAAATCTTGAAAAGTTATGAAACATTGTAGTTGGCAACTTTTTGATTTGAAATCATCTTGTCTTGCAAAACTGCGTTTGAATTTCAAAATTTTGAGATTCAAATTTTGTAAACGACCTTGGATGGAAAAAGTTCCTAAACTAAAAGTGTAGATCTCGAAAAGTTATGAAACTTTGTAGTTTACAATTTTTTTATTTGAATTCGTTTAGGGCCTCAAACAAGCAATTTACACTCGGTTTAGTATAATATGTGTGGAACCAAAACGGAATCTAGACATAGGTGGCAGTGTGGTGCAGTGGTTAGAGGAGGGGACGCGCGAGGGAGAGGTTGCCGATTTGAATCCCGCCGGCCTCGTAGCCGCGAATTTTACACGAAAAAATGCCGGAGATGGGCGGGTGCTGGCTGGTGGGGGCCTCCACCGATTAAAAAAATTGCTATTTTTTCGGGTTTTTTTTCGGTTCCAACTTTGCCGAGTGCCCGACAAAAGACACTCGGCAAAGACGCCTTTGCCGGCCCATTTTTTGCCGAGTGGCCTTCACCGAGTGCAGCACTCAGCAAAGCCTTTGCCGAGTGTAAATTGGGCTTTGCCGAGTGACTGAGTCCGGTAGTGAAACATGTATTATGTAATTTTTATTTGTTTCAGGTTATGGAGTACGGAGCATCCGATCACACAAGAATAATCATTGAATTCCTTATCGGAAATGTGTTTACCCTAAGCTATCACATATTTTTTTTTGAAATGAACTGGCAGGGTTTAGAGCGTGTTTCATTTGTGTCACTGCATGGCGATTTTCTTTTAGCTTCTTACCTAGCAGACTGATTCATGATCCTAAGATTTTGGTACGCCACCGCCACTACGTTGGCAGCTGCTTCTACTGGGTGCATCGTCGTGTGTTAAACCATATGGTTGTCCTTGACCCGCTTGAGATGAAATTCTCCATCACCTCTACCTCCCTTTTGGTATTCATATGGAATGGCGTCCCAAAGTGCTGGCCGTTGTTGATGCAGGAGTGAACAGGATTGGCTTGGCAGTTCTTGGTCCTGCACGAAATTTAGATCCCTATTCTAAGACTTGGCAAAACAAATGGTGGTAGCGCAGAGGAGTGGTAACATGACAAGCACCACCAATTGCCTGAGGGCTACACACGCCACTACTAGTGGTGCAGGCGAGGGCTACTTGCTATTTGTAGGGCACTGCAACACAGAAACAGTACAGTGTTTCATACTGGACCTCAAAACATTTCAGGTTGAGAGATTTTGCAAGTCAATGGATGTGGTTTATCACGATCTCCCATATGAAAGATTCCGACCATCATTATTGTCACCGCCAAGTAAATGAAATGGTAAGAACTTTCCTTCCTTTGCATGTCCCACTCATTGGGAATTAGATTGTTTTGTTGGTTGTTGGTATTTCTTAGCACAATCACCAAGTATGGAGATGGAATCCAGTCCTGGCAATGGCACTAGAAATGTCTGTTGGTATTTCTTAGCACCGTCACTAAGATTTGGATAAATCTTAGCAACGCCGCCAAGCAACACCACCACGATAGTTCTTAACGATTACAGAAATAATATCTGCAAGCGCACGGATCTATCGTTGTAGCATTTCACCCAGAAGTATTCAGGACATCGTTATTTATATTTTTCCAAAGGAATGCATGGTGTAAAGATTCTAGCATAGACATGAACAAGATTACATGCTTCCATAGTGAACCAAAGTTTATAACAGGGGTAAAAACGATATTTTCATGATAGTGGACACACACTTGGGCTAACCTCAAGGATAAAAGAGAAACAAAGAATAAAAGAATATTACTAAGTGGAGCAGGCTTGTTCTAATATAGTCATGCAAAGAACAGCTGATGATCATATAAATTACATGGTTAGAGCTAGACCTAAGTGTAAGATGGATGGGAAGATCTCCGAGCACTAGTCTGCCAACAAGCGCGAGAGGCCTTAAGACTCCTACAAAATACCCGAACGGAGAGGATTACAAGGGACGGACAGGGCTATCACCACCTGCCGCCTACCCCTCAACCGTGGAGTATAGTCATATTCGAAGGTCCCCGTGCACCCGGGCACCACGCCCGTGTACAAAGAAACTACCCATATCCCCTGGGACTCTGACCCTATGGATCGACAAGCATAGGACATGGGAAAACCCGAAGGAACAACGAACTGCCACCTCAACTTAGCTCTACTTCTAATCATATAAGTTACATGAATGATTAAGCATAAAGTTCTACATGTTAAGCTCATAACATAGAAACTATATGCTAGTTCATATGTTAAGATTATAACATGAAAACTATATTCTAGTTCATAAGCACAACTATATTGAAGATATGAGAGCAAGACTTTGGAAGAACTCTTCATTGTATTCATACCAAGATTTCTCTCTTCCAAGGAGCCAAGCCCTCCTTGATAGCTCTTGCCTTGCTCACAAATGCTACTAAAAAGTGTAAAAGTACAAGAGGTGGTAGTGAGGTGTGTTGCTAAAAATGAGGTATGTGTGTTGAAGGAGAGCTCCACCCATCTACTTATACTAGTGTGTGGTCGGTTTAGTGCAGGTAAATTTGGAAACCGCCCTTAACCGCCTATGCATGCCGCCATGCAACCGCCAGAGGAGAGTGGGGCCAATCCGCGCTGGGGACGGGCGGCCGCACCCTTGGCTGGCCCACTCGCCACCGCCTTACTCTGGTAGGTTCCTGGCTGGGCCTGCATAGCTCCCATGTCGGTGCTCGGCCTAGATTTGGTGGTTGGATGGGCCTTTGCTTGATTTCTTTGCGCAAGATTTGCTTTACGCTTTCCGAGTAGCGCCTTTTGTCCTGTTTTCCACTTGTATTCAAACATGTCCTACAAAACATGATTCTTCCAATACAAGTGGAACTATGTTAATAGTAAATGCATATGTGTTGAAAGTTTGTTTATTTCTCTTGTTTTGGATCTCAATTAGCGGTGGATGTGATCATTAAGACCACCAACAAATCCCCCAAGCTTAACCCTTACTCGTCCCGAGCAAATAGCTAAGTACTTGGTTGTTGATCAGGAGCTGCTACTATGCCGAATATATTTCATAAGTACCATGCCTATAACAAAGTATTCTTCCGCAATTTAAATGAGTTGGCATTTTTATCCACCCTTTGCCTTGATCCCTGTGGGGCGTATAGCTTTTCCAAGTTCTTAGGCGGTTACAAGATAGAACGATCATAATAGAATCACCAATCTTTTATTCTTTGATCAACTGTCTATCTAGAGGTTTTATGAGTTTTGCAAAATAAAAGTAAGTTCCTCAAATGGTTCCCTTGATCTGTCAATGTGTATGAAAACCTCACCAAGCCCGTGTTCAGTTCCAAAAATAGTTCCAAGAAAGTGCTACAATACCCATCAGATCGAATCTTGCGATACGTGCATGGAGCAGTAAATGTAGACAAAAAAAAAACTAATTGCACAGTTTGGTTGGAAATCGCGAGACGAACGTTTTGAGCCTAACTAGTTCATGATTGAACACTATTTGCCAAATAAAAACGAAAGTGCTACAGTACCCAAATTCTAACTTTCCCTCCAACTAAACACAGGCCAAGGCATTTGATGTTTTGCCTTCTTTTCATCATACCTCTAAAGGCTTTTTGTAGAGTTTTGGGTAAGTATGAAATCGAGGCATACTTGCATCATATATTTTGCTAAGTCAAAAACTGGACCTCAAGGAGATGCAAGTAATACACTTTGATCAAGACGTGCAAGTATGTGGAACTTTTATAATGTTCCTAATTCTAAAATATTTTTGTGCTCCTTTGGTCATGAATCTCTCTCTTTTGAAGAAATCCCTTTTTATTTGAAAGTATGGGCTATCATTATTTCTTTCTTTTTTCTTTTCTTTTCTTCATGCACTTTGGCATATATTTTTTTTTCTCTCATGCTTTTTAGAATGGATATTTATCCTCTTTTGTTTTTAGCATAGCTCATACTTTTCTTTTTGGCAAATGAAACTTTAGAAAGAGATGAGGCTCATGATACATGGATGGAACAATTATTTTGTGGACGGAAAGACAAGTTTTTGCGTAACTCTCAGTCTAAGAGTTAGCGTTTTATTTTGTGGGTGTACGTGAATCTTGATCATAGGTGCATGACGAGAATCTCAATAAGGGTCACAAACAATTTGACAAAGCTCAATGCAATAACAAGTAGCATATGACTAAGGTTTTTGCATGTGTATCATGTCATATAGCCTTGGTAGGTATTCATAATCATTGAAGAACTTTGAATTTTAGCATTTTTGAAATTAAAAACTCCGGATATCTAGTCTCTCTTAGAACAAAGTCATAGTAAATTCTATTTGTACCATATCATAACTCGCAACAACTTAGAAAAGTAGCATGCGTTTGCAACCCAAAGTTTTCAAGCTTTTAGGATGAGACATTTTTAGCCAACAAACTTAAATCTTAGGGAATACTAAGTTACAGCCTAGGTACAAATGAATTATAGACAGAGCAACTATTCATCATTTCAACTTAGGAGAACCTAAACATTCTCAAAACACATATAGAGAGTGGAATTCATATTTTTGTTGTTTTTATCATATTTTATTTTTTGGTATTTTTAATTTATTTGATTTTTTAAATGCTAATAATTAAATAAATGCAGAAAAATAAATGAAAAAAATTTAAAAATACGAAAAAACAAGGTACCTCTATGGGGTTCCTCCCCAAGCTAGCTCGAGGCCTATGGTCCGATATTGTATCCCATGGACCACCAGTAGGCCACCTGTGCGTCGTGCTGTTGCTTCAGCATCGCATTAATGTGCGTGAACTGTTGCTGCTGCTAAAGCTGCCACTGAGCCAAATCCTGCACATGAGTGTTAAGCGTGTTTTGAATCTCACCTGTGCAGATCTCCAATCCTTCCAGGCGAGTGTTGATGCCGTCCAATTCCTAACAGTCTAAAGTAGATTGTCGTGGATGGACAGGTGGTGGTAGCCCCTCGGAGTCGGACGAGTGTCTCGTCCATGCCGCGGCGTCGGCTTCTCGCCATCCCGACCCTCTAGCCTTGTGTTGTTGCGGGGTGTGATCCTAGCCTGGCTAGTACCTAGGTCTGAATCCAGGCACCTGCATTGTTGGGAACCACTCCGTAAGGTATGCCTAAGGCACAAGTGGTGTCGGTGTTGGCGGTGGCTGCTGAGAGCTGCCTGCTTCGTTCCTAGTCCTGCTTCTTGTTGCCCTGCTAGAAACAGAACTCTTGTGTACTTCCTCTTATTCGACAAGAGCGAAGGTTAGTGACGGGGACTTATACAAAGAGAGTTCCGGGTTAGGAAGCGGAATCTCATTTGTATACCCCGGGAAGAAATACACAAGGTCTCTTGCAGCATTATTTTTCAAATGATGCCCTTGCATCAAGTAGTGCTCATTAATACTAATGCGTGGAGTAGACATGTATGTCACATCTTGTCCGTCCAACGCACCAATACTAGTAGGAATATGTGTCACAAGGGATGTACAAGAAATAGATGTGGAGGCCTTGAATGTTTCTAACCAATGTTTAAACATTTCTTTCAAAGGAGCAACTTTAATCTTTTTGACCATGGCATAGAGCAATTGCATTTCAGCATGATGAACATAGCGTATATCTTGTCTAGCAAACAAAGTCATGGCAATCCAGCGATGCATGAACCTCAAAGTTGGATGATGAATATTCATATTTTGAGGCTGAAACTTGCCAATCACATTTTGACTAGAAATTATTCTCCAAAATTCATGACGATTAAAACCTTTGAGAGCATGATCTAAGTCAATTGAACATTTCTTGCTAAAGCCTAAGTGAGAACTAAGATCTCTCCACGTAAGATAATATGGTTGTTCAAAAAGATGGAAAATAATCCCATTCTCAACTTCTTACAAAGAGCATAAAAATTGGATAGTCAGGAGGCAAGAACCTTGCTCCTCAACGGGAACAACGTTCTCCCATCCAACGGCTTTCTAGATGGTGGCGAATTCGATGTCCATACCTATCTTCTCGAGGAGGTTGGGGTTGTATGCCAGCGTGTGGACAAACTCGCGGTTCTTGATGAGGTTGTATGCTTGCATCTCCCGTTCTCCCTCCAAATCAAGGTGGGGATTGTCATCACCTCCTCCATCGGTTGCTCTTGCTCTTCTTCTTCCGTTGGCACCATTTCTTCATCTTCATGCATCGAGCACTCCTCGGGCTCGGTGTAGCGTGCACTTGAGCTTCCACATGGGAGCGCCTTGAGCTCGCCCCCGTGACCTTCTTGAGCGCGCCGGCGAGCTTCTTTCCGAACCTGTCCATGGCAAAGACAGCACAACAAGCTCAAAAATGGGGTTACGTTAGCGAAAATAAATCGAGTGACTGGTGAGCTTGGCTTGGTGGAGCTGAGCTAGGAAATTTTCTACGAAGTTTTCTTGCTCTCAAAGATTGTGGAAAATATTTTTGCAAGTGGTGAAGGAAAGAGAGTGACAAGGAGTGAAAAAATGAGAGTGGAGTGTGAGTGAGGGCTCACACCCGAGCTCTCGGTTTTATAGAGCAGAGCACATGCCGAGAGGGGGAGGGAGCAATGGCTCCTAGCCATTAGGGAAGTGGCAAGGCCAGCAGCGTCGGGCAGGGTGTGGCCGCACCAGAGGTGGGCCCGCTCGGTCCCCCTTTTGGCTGGTTGCTCCCAACGACTAAGTGGGAGTTAATCGTTGGGGTTTTGCAATTTTCCGAACTCCCCTCTTCTCATAAATGATTTTCCACAAAACTTTTATTATATTTTGAATTTTCATGAATATTTTAAAAATGAGAAATGACAAAAGAAAAAAAATCTAAACTATCAGAAAATGATTTTTATTTTATTTTTTTAAAAAGTTTATTTTGAAGTAAAATCTTAAATTTTGAATTTTGAATTTTGAATTTTTGAATATTTTTCCAAAGATAACTACCGATTTACCTTCGGCAAGGGCTCGACATTTATAGTCCGTCGAGCAAGATCTCTCCTCCTTCATTGGTCTGCAGCTGCATGAACAAACTCGGGGGAATTCTCGGGTTGCCTCGGGATTTTCCCCGTGTTGTTGACAGGAATAGCAGCAGCTATTTGTGCTATTTGAGTTTCAATCATTTTATTAAAACTTAATTGATTTTTAATGGAGGAGGGTAAACATTAACTTTTTGGTGATATTTTAATTTATTTTAGATTGACCTAGAACTAGGTCCTTCAAGGAGGGTTGTTTCAAATTGAAGTTTGAATTGTAATTATAGTTACCTCCTTGGAAGAGTGACTGATTATTGTTACCTTATCGAAACCCGTTGTTTATGTATGTGGCATCTTCACGGCTCTCGGGGTAGTCGTTCCCCGAGTGTCCGACCTCTCCACAGACCTCACATGTCATATGTGAGTCCATGGCCTGGATAGTGGCCTTCATTGCTTCTTTATTAGCGGCACGCTCGTCCAGTCTTTTCAGCAATAGATCCATTTTTGTGGCAAGCATATCCGCCTCCTTCACGGTATGCATGCCTTTTTGTTATTTTCTTTCTTCCCCCCAGATTTGATTTGCCACCATTTTATCGATGAGAGCCGTAACTCCATCGATGGTGAGGGAAAGAAATGTGCCTCCAGCAACGGCATCGATGTGCCCCTTCGACATGGGCGTCAGACCCTCGTAGAAGTTTTGGAGCCTGAGCCAATTCTCTATCCCGTGGTGCGGGCATGCTTGGATGTAATCCTGCAGCCTCTCCCACGCCTAGATTCCATGGAATTCTGCTAGAAACTCAAAATTTTACCCCTCAGGGCATTGGTTTTGCCCATGGGGAAGAATTTCACAAGGAACACCATGGAACATTTGTCCCACGTGTTGACTGCTTCCTTTTGCCTTGTAAAACCACTACTTCGCCTACCCCACGAGGGAGAAGGGAAACTGATGGAGCATGATGCTTGCTGGTGCGACGTCTATTATGACAATGGTGTCACACAGTTCAAGGAAGAGTTGAAGGTACGTGCTTGCATCCTCACTAGGCAAACCATAGAACTGGTTTTCCTGCACCATAGTTATAAGGCCAGTCTGGAGCTCAAAGTTTCCGGTGCCCGTGTTGATAGTGGGCCCAACGAGCACATTGACAACAGCGGGGGTGGAGTAGTCGTGGAGTGACTTGGCCATAAGTGAAGTAGCGGACGGTGCGGGGGTGACTGGTTCACTTGCTGGCGGAGTAGCAAAAGAAGAAGCGATACGAGACCGGCTCTTCCTTAGGAGTGCCTCCGGATTATCGGTGTAATTTTTCAGCAGGTTGTAACCGGTCATACACTATCCTGTTTTCATCCACAACAGGAGAAAAACAAGCAGAGTTAGCTTGTATAAACTATGGCAACCATTCATGCATGTGATCATGATCATGTCCTACTAGATTCTTTTATCCTATGCCTTGCCCAGCAACGGTGCCAGAAATGCTTGTTGGCATTTCTTAGCGCAATCACCAAGTATGGAGATGGAATCCATCCCCAGCAACGGCGCCAAAAATGCTTATTGGCATTTCTTAGCGCACTCACCAAGTATGGAGATGGAATCCAGTCCTGGCAACGACACTAGAAATGCCTGTTGGTATTTCTTAGCACCGTCGCTAAGATTTGGATAAATCTTAGCAACGCCGCCAAGCAACACCAACACGAAGTTCTTAACGATTATAGAAACAATATCCGCAAGCGCATGGATCTATCGTTGTAGCATTTCACCCGAAAGAATTCAGGGTATCATTATTTATATTTTCCCAAAGAAAGGCATGGTCTAAAGATTCTAGCATAGACATGAACAAGATTATATGCTTGCATAGTGAACCAAAGTTTATAACAGGGGTAAAAACGATATTTTTAGGATAGTGTACACACACTTGGGCCAACCTCAAGGATAAAAGAGAAACAAAGAATAAAAGAATATTACTAAGTGGAGCAGGCTTGTTCTAATATAGTCGTGCAAAGAACAACTGATGATCATATAAATTACATGATTAGAGCTAGACCTAAGTGTAAGATGGACGGGAAGATCTCCGAGCACTGGTCTGCCAGCAAGCGCGAGAGGCTTTAAGACTCCTACACAATACCCAAACGGAGGGGATTACAAGGGATGGACAGGGCTATCACCACCTGCCGCCTACCCCTCAACCGTGGAGTACAGTCATATTCGAAGGTCCCCGTGCACCCGGGCACCACGCCCGTGTACAAAGAAACTACCCATATCCCTCCAAGACTCCGATCCTACGGATCGACAAGCATAGGACATGGGCAAACCCGAAGGAACGATGAACCACCACCTTAACTTAGCTCTACTTCTAATCATATAAGTTATATGAATGATTAAGCATAAAGTTCTACATGTTAAGCTGATAACATAGAAACTATATGCTAGTTCATATGTCGAGATTATAACATGAAAACTATATTCTAGTTCATAAGCACAACTATATTGAAGATATGAGAGAAAGACTTTGGAAGAACTCTTCATTGTATTCATACCAAGATTTCTCTCTTCCAAGGAGCCAAGCCCTCCTTGATAGCTCTTGCCTTTCTCACAAATACTACTAAAAAGTGTAAAAGTACAAGAGGTGGTAGTGAGGTGTGTAGCTCAAAATGAGGTGTGTGTGTTGAAGGAGAGCTCCACCCATCTACTTATACTAGTGTGTGGTCGGTTTGGTGCAGGTAAATTGGGAAACCACCCTTAACCGCCTATGCATGCCGTCATGCAATTGCTAGAGGAGAGTGGGGCTAAGCCATGCTGGGGACGGTGCGGCCAAACCCTAGGCTGGCCTGCTCACCACCGGCTTGCTCTGGTGGGTTCCAAGCTGGACCTGCATGGCTCCCACGTCAGTGCTCGGCCTAGATTTGGTGGTTGGATGGGCCTTTGCTAGATTCCTTTGCGCAAGATTTGCTTTACGCTTTCCGAGTTGCGCCTTTTGTCCTGTTTTCCACTTGTATTAAATATATGTCCTGCAAAACATGATTCTTACAATACAAGTGGAACTATGTCAATAGTAAATGCATATGTGTTAAAAGTTTGTTTATTTCTCCTGTTTTGGATCTCAATTGGCGATCGGATGTGATCGTTAAGGACCGCCAACATTGGTTTGACCCTTCATGCATCCTACTTGCTCACATACTGGACTTACATACTTTTGGTGCATCCAAATTTATCTCATGCCCACCATTATTATCAAACATGTATGCATGGGCCACCATATATGGATAGTTTACTGCAATATAAAAGAAGTTATGTTCACTAATATGGTGTCTATCCATATATAATAGTGCATGTTTTTTGGGGGCCTAGTTCCTTTAGAAGATTACTTTATTCTGAACTCACATTAACATTTACGTGTATCTTCAAAATATTGTTGAAAGCTAAAAAATGTTTGATAAATACATATGTCCTTTACAATACAACTCTTTGTATCATTTTTGTGTAATCTACAAAGTGCGTAGCTAGCATTTGTTTGAGTCCTAGAGAAAACAAAATTTTCTCATCTTTGTAGGAATCATTTGTTTTTTATCAGCAAATCAAAGTATGTGTTCACAAAACACAAGTTTTACTTCTCCATGTCCAAATAAATTTGTTTGATAGGTAGGGTCACGTGGTTATTTCTCCTAGCTAGGACCATATGGACACACTTCAATACGGTCCACTTTGATATGGTCCATCTTGATGATTCTTATGTTGTAATCTTTGGTTTTCAGCACTCCCTTATTAAGGTGATAGGGGCAACATCGGCTGGCTGGTGTTTGATGGCTAAAGAATATCCTGCTTGCAACATCTGCTCTCTAACATCAGTTTGAGGGCCGAAGAATATCACACAATATATCGCTGCTACTAGTGGTGATGAAATGTACCTGTAGTTTGATCACCTGTGTCTGTAGTCATGTCACTCCTTTTATGTAATTTGGAACTGGTCAATCTGCTTGTGGGGCGCGTCTAGGACCCCCTCGCACTGATAGCTCAATCTTCAAGGTTTTCCTTGTCTATTGTAACACAAGCATGCACAAATAAAATACCGCTTGCGCACACATGTTGTGTGTGTCGCTCACACATGTGCACACACACACACATAGGCAGGCATGTTGTGTGATATACATACATGTACACGAACAAAAAAAAATTGGTGCACATGCACACGCACATGCATATATGTTGTGTGAGCTGGTGAACGATGCTTTCGGAAACTATGTGATAAAAAAAGTTCCCTCTGTCAGATTTCAACTCCTTAACATTCTAATGTGTCGGCAACACTAGGCTAACCTCAAACTTGTATTATGTAATTTTTATTTGTTTCAGGTTATGGAGTACGGAGCACCCGATCACAGAAGAATAATCATTGAATTCCTTATCGGAAATGTGTTTACCCTAAGCTATCACATATATTTTTTTGAAACGGACTGGGCAGGGTTTAGAACGTGTTTCGTTTGCGTCACTACATGACAATTTTCTTTCAGCTTCTTACCTAGCAGACTGATTCATGATCCTAAGATTTTGGTGCACCACCGCCACTACGTTGGCAGCTGCTTCTACTGGGTGCATCGTCGTGTGTTAAACCATATGCTTGTCCTTGACCCGCTTGAGATGAAATTCTCCATCACCGACCTCCCTTTTGGTATTCATATGGAATGGCGTCCCAAAGTGCTGGTCGTTGGTGCAGGGGTGAACAGGCTTGGCTTGGCAGTTCTTGGTCCTGCACGAAATTTAGATCTCTATTCTAAGACTTGGCTAAACAAATGGTGGTAGCGCAGAGGAGTGGTAAAATGACAAGCACCACCAATTGCCTGAGGGCTACACACGCCACTACACTAGTGGTGCAGGCGAGGGCTCACTACTAGAGAACAGACTTTAGAACGATGTCCCAATTTAGCATTAGCCTCGGCATTTTTTGCCTCCGGGACTAAAGGACCCTTTAGTCCCGATTGGTAATACCAACCGGGACTAAAGGTCCCTGCCCAACGGTCGTCCGCGGGACAGGGATCTTTAGTCCCGGTTTGGGTGATGCCCCGGGAATAAAGATTAATCTTTAGTCCCAGTTTGGACCCCTAACCGGGACTAATTATCCCGGCTTATAATTCAGCTCATTTCTTCCTCTCCGAGCCCGAGCCATTCCATTCAAACTCACTGCCTCTGTTCTTCAGCTTGCTGTTGTTCTTGCTCTCTCCCCCTCCATTGGTGTTGCTCTTCGATTTTGGAGGTAACAAACTTAATCCTCTTATGTTTTATCAGTAGCTTATCTCATTTTGCGATGTAGATGCATGTGTAACTTTATATGTTGGACTTTATTATGATTTTATATGTCATTTTTAGCTCAAAATCACATGATGATTTGCATACATGTTTGGATAAATAAAAGTTAAATTAGTTCATCAAAATTACGCCTCGCTCGTCCTCGCTGGAGCACGCACCATCCTCGTCCCCGGTGGCTTACGTGATCTTAGAATTAATTTTTCCATGAAATGAAAAACTTAGAAAATTGTTAGAAAATTATAGAAAATCCGTACTAGTTGAACTTGCGGACCGTGTTCAGCTCGGCAAGCATGTTCTCTGCCGAGCGGTAACGGACGTCAAGGAGGAGCTTTGATTCTACGAGGGAGAGTGGCAACGGTCGTGGAAGGCCGTGTTCCCTTTCTCGTAGAATCGGAGTTCTTCCTTGGCCAAGTACGGTACCGTCCGGTGGAGAAATGCTCGCCGAGATGATCACGTAAGCAAGGTCAACTAGTACGGACGGTTATTTATTGAAACATGTTTTTGAGCTATAATTTAATGGATATTTGATAACTTAAGACCTACAAATGTCATCTACAAATGTTACTATCCTCGGCAACCTAAACGCCCACGAGCTCGCCGATATCGAGCAGGTCACTTAGAATTATTTTTTCCATGAAATGAAATACTTAGAAATCATGCCTTTTATTTTTTAGAATTAAATTTTCCATGAAATGAAAAACTTAGAAAATAGTTAGAAAATTGTAGAAAATCCGTACTAGTTGAACTTGCTGGACCGTGTTCAAGTCGGCGAGCATGTTCTCTGCCGAGCGGTAACGGACGTCAAGGAGGAGCTTTGATTCTACGAGGGAGAGCGGCAACGGTCGTGGAAGACCGTGTTCCCTTTCTCGTAGAATCGGAGCTCTTCCTTGGTCAAGTATGGTGCCGTCCGGTGGAGAAATGCTCGCCGAGTTGATCACATAAGCAAGGTCAACTAGTACAGATGGTTATTTATTGAAACATATTTTTGAGCTATAATTTGATGGATATTTGATAACTTCAGACCTATAAATATCATCTACAAATGTTACTATCCTCGGTAACCTAAACGTCCGTGAGCTCGCCGATATCGAGCATGTCACTTAGAATTATTTTTTCCATGAAATGAACTACTTAGAAATCATGCCTTTTTTTAGAATTAAATTTTCCATGAAATGAAAAACTCAGTAAATAGTTAGAAAATTATAGAAAATCCGTACTAGTTGAACTTGCGGACCGTGTTCAGCTCGGCCAACATGTTCTCTGCCGAGCGGTAACGGACGTCAAGGAGGAGCTTTGATTCTATGAGGGAGAGCGGCAACGGTCGTGGAAGACCGTGTTCCCTTTCTCGTAGAATCGGAGCTCTTCCTTGGCCAAGTACGGTGCCGTCCGGTGGAGAAATGCTGGCCGAGATGATCACGTAAGCAAGGTCAACTAGTACGGATGGTTATTTATTGAAACATGTGAAATCCGTACTAGTTTTGTTTAAATATATCATTTTAGAAAATATGAAATTTACACTAGTTTGCAAAAATAAGTTATGTTCTCTAATATGGTGTCTATCGATATACAATAGTGCATATTTTTTGGGGGCCTAGTTCCTTTAGAAGATTACTTTATTCTGAACTCACATTAACATTTACGTATATTTTCAAAATATTGTTGAAAGCTAAAAAAATGTTTGATAAATACATATGTCCTTTACAATTACAACTCTTTGTGCCATTTTTGTGTAATCTACAAAGTGCATGGCTAGCATTTGTTTGAGTCCTACAGAAAACAAAATTTTCTCATCTTTGTTGGAATCATTTGTGCTTCATCAGCAAATCAAAGTATCTGTGTTCACAAAACACAAGTTTTACTTCTCCATGTCCAAATAATTTTGTTAGATAGGTAGGGTCACATGGTTATTTCTTCTAGCTAGGACCATTTGGACACACTTCAATATGGTCCACTTTGATATGGTCCATCTTGATGATTCTTATGTTGTAATCTTTGGTTTTCAGCACTCGTGTCTCATTGGCCCCTATTAAGGTGACAGGGGCAACATCGTCTGGCTGGTGTTTGATGGCTGAAGAATATCATGCATGCAACATCTGCTCTCTAACATCAGTTTGAGGGCCGAAGAATATCATACAATATATCTGCTACTACTAGCGGTGATGATATGTACCTGTAGTTTGATCACCTGTGTCTGTAGTCATGTTACTCCTTTTATGTAATTTGGAACTGGTCAATCTGCTCGTGGGGCGTCTGGGACCCCCTCGCACTGATAGCTACTCTTTAACCATACACATGGTGGTTTGTCTAATGGTGGGGCTACAATGGTAGGAAACTGAATGTGGTACTTGTCCTATCTTTAATAATCTTCTATCATGAATTTCGAGTGTCTGGTATGCTTGCTTGCTTGGTTGGTGATACAACCTTCTCTAGGTGCTGTTGTGCAATGTAGAAATTGGAAATTCATTGGTGTGCGCAGGAGCAAACATGCCTGGCACCTGATTTTTCCTCAGTACAATTCAGATTGTCACCCATTGGCAGTATCAATTGCCGTGTATACATGGTGGAAAATTCTAATTATATATAATTGTAAAAGGCAATGGATGCCTTGTCATTCATTTCATTAAAGTTCAATATCGCATGATTGTGGACTGAGTTAAAAAAAATCACTTCTGGTGCTGATGTTGGGTCCCAAATTGGAGTTGGGGCATTTCATGCATGCAAGTTTGGGATGAAGCTCAGATTGAACCAGCGCGGGAACACACAGAATTAAAGGCACGTGGTTGGCATGACGAACAGGTTTTTATTATTTTGTTTACCTTTTTAATTTTCACATGAAGGTTGATAAGCAATTGCATAGTTTATGTTTCCGCACCGTCACTACCAATAGCACTACTAGGCCTGCAATGGACCATTCTAAACCGCCACCCTAAAAGGATCCTGCACCTGGTGACCTTCCGCATTATACTTGACTCTAAAGGTAATTCTTGTGCCACTGCTGCCATGGATGACACCTAGCTAGGGGGATCTATAGGCCCAAATGTGGTCAATAGGCACACATCAAGTCATCGCAAGTCGGACCTAGCAGCTTGTAACCCTAGGCCCCTACACGACCGTAACCATATCCTT
Organism: Miscanthus floridulus; assembly: GCF_019320115.1. Classification (NCBI taxonomy): domain Eukaryota; kingdom Viridiplantae; phylum Streptophyta; class Magnoliopsida; order Poales; family Poaceae; genus Miscanthus; species Miscanthus floridulus. The sequence goes on from NC_089594.1 coordinate 69,070,629, forward strand.
AGGGTAGGGTTCGTGTGGTGTGGCCCCCTGCACGAACCATTGAATGGGGTCCATGTGGTGTAGATGCACTCCGTAAGACACTTCTCTAACATTAGTTTGATGGCTAAAGAGAATATCGCACAAGATATCCGCTTCTAGTGGCAGCAATGATATGTATTTGTAGTTTGATCGCCTGTGTTTATAGTTTTTGATATGTTGGCTTCAGTTTATCTTCCCAGCACCCTAATATGGTCAGTCAGATGTTAGAATTTCCAGAGCATTATAATGTGTGTATCACACACATCCTTCATCATTGAGGTCAAGAACTAGAGTTGATACCACATTTATAACACCCATGAAAAGGATAGTTTTATTGATCATCCTAATGTTCAGGAAATGGACTTTGGCAGGAATAGCAATATGCATATGGTATTGCTTCAAGATGTGTCCAATTCGGCAACATCTACTGGAGTGGCTAGTAGTCTGAGCATAGGGACTTCTCCCATTTCTCTTATCAAAGGTCATGTTGTACATTTTTGTTATGTGGATTTTAATTTAGTTTTCGTGTGCTAACATAAGTATTTGTATGCCAAGAAATTGTATTTGTGTCCTGCAATGACTAAGGGGCTGTTTGGATGGTGCCTTCCTAGGCGACCGAAATTGAACGCCTGAGATCGCTGCTGACGCTAGTCAACCTTGCCTGGTACAGAACCAAACACCCCTAAGTTGCTCTGTTTGGTTGCCTTTTGCAGCTTCGATCATTTTGGGAGATGCTATATACAGGAGCATATTGCAACAGCAATGCCTAAGGAGAAAGATATGGTCTTAACAGAAATCATACCTTATGTTGCTGAGCTTGAGACGCACGCTTTCGGAAACTATGTGATCCAAAAGGCTCCCTTTGTCAGATTTCAGCTCCTTAACATTCGAATGTGTCAGTAACCTACGGAACTATATTGTGCAGGTAAGCCACACAATAGTTTACCTTCTTCAAGGTTTTCTCTATTCTAACACACGCATGAACAAATACAATACGCTTGCACACACATATGTTGCATGTGTCGCTCAAACACGTGCACAGGCACACACATAGGCAGGCATGTTGTGTGATATACATACATGTACATGAACAAAAATTACAAAATGTGAAGCCTTAATATAGTTTGGTTTCTTTTTCAGAACCTTTTACAGCACAGGATTCCCCCTCTACGATCTACAATTATAAGGATGTTTGCTAGAAGGTTTATGACCATGAGCCGGGGCAATACTCATCCACGTGCTGCAGAAGTCGATTGAGGCCTGCAAGGACCGGCAGCGCAGGATGATCGATCCTCCATCCTCGAGTGCCCCAAGACTCTCTTCGGCAAGTTGAAACGCCGCAGGTATGGAAAGCACATCATAGCACTCTTGGAGAAACTTATCCCTCGTAAGCTGGTAATCAAGTCAGTTTCTGTGACCATCTGGCTCCTCGGAAATCAACGGACGGCCACTTCCTCCAAATCAAAGGTCTGTCCAATCCTTGCTCAGACTGGTATTAGATATGCATAGGAATTTCTAGCGAGATATAGGTCCCATTCGCTTCGCTGAAAAAACAAGCCAAAACACTGTTTCGGCTAATTTGTTGTGAGAGAAAAATATTATTCCGACTGAAAAAATAAGCTGAAAAGTACGGATTATGAGACAAGCGAATAGGGCCATAGACTGTTAAGTAATCTGTTGCTCTCCTCTGTGCATGCGGCAGGGGCAGATGCCGAAAGGCTCTCCTGCCGCACTGTAGCCACAGCAGGGGCGGGCGCCAAAATCAGCCTTGCTGTCACATCTAGTCACTGTAATAGCATGGCAGCCTGACATGTATGTACTAGGATTAGATGGGTAGAGTTGTATATATAGTTTCCCACTGCAACTCAGTAAAGAGAGCGAGTTCAGTTTTGCTATCTCCTCTGCAGAGCTTCGGCCAACACTAGTGCTTATGCTGTGTGTGTGCGCTCTGTTCTCCCTCTCTTCTTCTACCTCTAGCCATAGTGTGTGGTCGGCAACACCGGTGAGCGGTCGGCTCACCCGTGCCGAAGATTTCGAGGCCAACAAGTGGTATTAGAGCTGTACAAACGCCGTCGCTGGACTAACCGTTGGCGACGACGAACGGTTTGAAGATGGGCGACAGTAGCGGTGCTGCTTGGCTGCCCAGCCACGACAGGAGGTCGTCGTGTGCACGGTGCGGGAGGTTAGCGTCACCAGTTGGCCGACGCTGACTCGCACCAACTATGGCCAGTGGACGGTGACCATGAAGGTCAAGCTCAGGGCCCGATGGCTCTGGAATGCCACCGACAAGGCACCGACAACGAAGAAGATGATATATCAGCATTGGAGGCTATCCTCGCTGCTGTGCCAGCGGAGTACAGGGAGCCGTTGGGGGCGAAGAGCTCTGCTAAGGAGGCGTGGGAGGCCATTGCGGCGATGCGCGTCGGTTCCGACCGCGCAAAGAAGGCAAGGGCCCAGTTGCTGAAACAGGAGTACGCCAACCTCAAGTTTAAGGACGGTGAATCGGTGGAGACTTCTCCCTCCGCCTGCAGACGTTCATCAGCAAGTTGAGGAGCCACGACGTCACCATCGACAAAGAAGAGGTGGTCTCCAAGTACCTCCACTCCATGCCAGTGAAGTAAATTTAGATCGCTCTCTCCATAGAGACGATGCTAGACTTGTCCACTCTCAGCATCGAGGATGTGACTGGCCGTCTGCGGATGGTGGACGAGCGCCTGGAGCAGGCGACAGCAACGACAGACAGCGACAAGCTGCTGCTGACAGAGAAGGAGTGAGCTGCCCAGATAAAGAAGTCCGGAGAAGCCTCCTTCAGCCATGGTGGCGATGGCAAGCACTGCGGCAAGGCTTCTTCGAAGAAGAAGAAGAAGGTCGACCCCAACGCCTGCCAACGCTGAGGGAAGACGGGTTATTGGACAAAGGAGTGCCCAAATCATAAGCAGGAGAAGAAGACTAAGACTCATTTAGCGTAGGCTGATGAGGATGATGAGGCCACTCTCCTGATGGCGACGTTCTGTGCACTGCACGACATTCAGGCCAAGGAGAAGAGAGAGGTGATGGTGGTGGAAGGGCATAGGAAGGCTCTAAAGGCTGTCAACCTCAACGAACCGCGCGCCCAAGTCCACCTCGGACTTGTGGGCGGTGAACAGAAGCAGCGATGGTACCTAGACTCCGATGCTAGCAACCACATGACAGGCTCCAAGGAAGCCTTCTCCGAGCTCGACGGTAATGTCACCGGCACGGTGAAGTTTGGTGATGGCTCAAGGGTGGCGATCCAAGGGCGTGGCACCATCATCTTCAGGTGCCAGAACGGCGACCACCGTGTGCTGATGGACGTGTACTACATCCCACAGCTACGTTCAAGCATCGTCAGCATCGGGTAGCTTGACGAGCGCGGATGTGAGGTACTGATCGAGAGCAGGATCCTGAAGATTCATGATCGGAAGCGGCATCTTCTCGCGAAGGTAGAACACTGACATAATCGATTATACCTGCTTGACTTGAAGGTGGAGCAGCCGGTGTGCCTTGTAGTACGACACACCAAGGAGCTGTGGCTGTGGCATATCCGGTTCGGCCATCTCAGCTTCGACGTGCTCGGTCGGCTGAAGAAGATGGTCCAAGGGTTGCCCCACATCAAGCACACAGGCAAGCTGTGTGACAGCTACCTGGCCAGGAAGTAGAGGGGGCTACCGTTCCTAAAGGTGGCCAAGTATCACGCGGCTGTCGCTCTCGAGCTCGTCCACGACGATCTCTATGGGCCAATCACGCCAGCCACAAATGGTGGTTGGCAGTACTTCCTCCTGCTCATGTATGATTGCAGTCGCTATATGTGGCTGCAACTCCTAACGAGCAAGGACGAGGCGGCGGAGGCAATCAAGAAGTTCAAGACGTGCACGGAGGCGGAGAGTGGTAAGAACTACACGTGCTGCGGACTGATCACGGCGGCGAATTTACTTCAGTGGAGTTCGCTGCATACTATAAGGATTAGGGTGTGGTGCAACACCACACCACACCACGCTGTACTCACCATAGTAGAATGGCATGGTAGAGCGGCGAAACCAGACGATGGTCGGCATGGCTCGATCCATGATGAACGCCAAGGGCATGCCGACAAGGTTCTAGGGTGAGGCGGTGATCATTGCGGTGTTCATCCTCAACCGCGCGCCCACCAAGGCCCTGAAGGGCAAGACGCCGTTCGAAGCTTGGTATGGGCACAAGCCGAGCATGTCCTTCCTCCGGACATTCGGCTGCATCGGCCACGTCAGGAAGACGAAGCCGGTCCTCACCAAGCTGGAGGACAGGAGCACGTCGATGGTGCTCCTGGGCTACGAGGAAGGTACCAAGGCGTACCAGCTCTATGACCCACACAGAGGCCAGGTGGTTGTCTCACGTGACGTTGTGTTCGACGAGAAGGCAGCCTAGGACTGGGATAGTCTAGACACGGGGGAAGCTGGTGGCTTCACCAGCACCTTCATCGTCGAGCACTTGGTCATCCATGGTGGTGGAGATGCTGGAGAGGAGGTGTCGACCACTCTAGCAATAGAGTCAAGCACTCCTGGGGCAGTGCTGATGTAACACCCTAAAAATTACCTCTTTTGAAATAGAGTTAAAATGATTTAAGTTGGAATTTTTGTGCACATGAAATATAGGGAAATAAAAATTTTCATTAAATTAAAATACATCATAAGGTAGTAACTTGTGTGAGCATACATGCTGTTGCATTTTATTTATTGTGATGAATGGTGTGATCCAAACTCCAAAGTAATTTGGAATGCTTTTGAAATGAAATTAAAAATGGCTTTGAAATAAAAGAAAAGAAAGAAAAGAAAATTAGAAAATAAAAGTATTTCTAAAGTTGTAAAGTTTATCTTGGAAAGCTTAATAGAATTGTCCACTTTTATTGAATGGGAAAGTATATTTGAAACCATACTCGAATTGGATTTGAATTTAGCTTAGAATTGGAAGATTAGAAAAAGAAAAGGAATTGGAAAATGTAAGAACTTAAAAAGTTATTTTTGAAAACTTCCCAAAAATTGGTTCATCTATGTTGGAATTAGAAAGTATATTGAAATCATATTTATGCTTGATTTAGTTCATAATTGAAATGGTTTTGAATTAAGAAAGGAAATAGAATTTAGAAATAGAAAAGGATTTTTATGTGAAAAATATTCTATTCTTCATTTTTGGCCCAACCTCGGAACCAGCCCAGTAGCCTCTCTTCCCTCCCTCACACGCTCGACCCACTTCTTCCCTTCTCTTCCCGGCCTCGGCCTGCTCCTCGGCGGCCCAGCCGCGCCCCTCCCCTTTTCCCACTTCCCCTGCACGCGGCCCGTTCTGGCCTACTCCGCTGCCTCCCCCGTGGGCCGCTTCGGCTTTCTCGCGCAGCGCTAGTCACCGGCCCAGCTGGCGCCCTAGCCTACTCAGCTTTCACCCACGCCCGCACGACCGCTCCCTTCTCCCTCGCTGCAAGCCGGGACCCGCTCGTCAGCGCGCACCCGCACGCGTTTCGCTCTTCTTTGTCACTGCCCCGCTGGCCCACCCATCAGCCAGCCCCGTTTCCTTCTTCTTCCCTTTCCTTTTCTTCCCCTGCTCTTTCCTTCCGTCGCCCGCCATTGGTGCTGCTTCCACGGCAAGCCGCCGCGCCGTTGCTCCTACAAGGAAAGCGCCCCATCTCGCCCGCGCGCCCCGCTCCCCTTCCTTATACGCCATAGCCGTCCGCCTATAAAAACCCGAGCCACGCCCCTGTCTTCTCTCTTTCCCATCTGCTCGAAGCTCGCACTCACCGCCGCCGTAGCTCCGTCGTTCCGGTGCCTCGAACCTTGCCGCCGACGACGTCCTGAGCTCCGCCGTAATCCCCCTCAACCGTAGGTACCTTCAATTTGAGGTTTTGGTCTTGTTTTCCTTGATTTCATCTTCACCCGCACCCTCCCTCTCTCTCTAGATCACGGCCGCCGTCGATGACCCGCTTCAGAGCCCTCCCGGACGCCACAACCACCCTAGTACGAGTCGCGGTGAGCTCCTGAACCCCCTCGTCCCCTCCTTGTCGAGTTTAGCGCCTTGGAGCATCGTAACAGCGAGCTTCCGAGCCGCCAACAATGGCACCGCCGCGGATCGTTGCCCCAACAAGATCCCTGTCCCCATTAGGTACGCCATAGAGTTCGCGGGGTTCTGAGCTTCACGTAGATGCCTTCAGTTCGCTCCGAGGAGGTCTGGAACGCCCTCCCGACAATCGCCGCCGAGCTCGGCTCACCGCCGGCCATGGCGCCCTCGCCGGAGACGAGGAGCAGCGCTGGACAATCACCCGGACTCACCAACGTCATCGGATCTTGCACGGACGGTCAGGATTAGATCTGCCAAATCATTGTGTAACCGGTCCACCACAGACTCGTGGGCGTGGTTCACGGCGCCCTGTCACCGCGTCCACCATGCCATGTGGTGAACCGCACCACTCACGCAGTGCCACGTGCAGTTTTGTAGAATCTACGTTTTCTAGAAAAGCCCTTTTTGCAAAACTCCCAGTCAGCCGCGCTCTTTTTGTAGAAAAGCCCCTGCAGTTTTGTAGAATCAACCCGCAGTTCGATTTAGTTCAAAATAAATACAAATTAGTCCTGTTTTTATTCGTTTAGGACCCTGTGTTTTCTAGAAATAGTACGCCCAGTCCAAAATTCATTTAAATTCAGATTTTAATTGTTTTAATTCAAATTTGAGTTCAAATATTTACAGGAATGCCACTGGATCTTATTTTATGCGTAACTTTTGCGTTTTAAGTTCGATTTGACCCGTTCAAATTGCGTTAGGATCGTATTTACATTTTCTACATGTTTATACAACTGTTAGACATGTTTTCAATATCTCAAATTTATGGGTATATTTAATCTATTATCTAACTATAGTAAAACTTGTTTAAATCATAATTTATTTGTTTTAACTCCGAAAAAGTCCGTTCAAGTTGCGTTTGTTTCATAACATTGAGATCTACGTATTAGTAATGATGTTACTATATTACTATTTCATAAAAATCATAGTTTAAATCATATCTTGATTAATAATTATGCAACTAGGTTTTATACATAAAATACGATTTGTTTTACTTTTGTTTTATAATTTTAATCTAAAATTGACTTAAATCAATCCATATTGTTTATAAAATATCTTTTGTATATGAATTCATATGGTTAACATAAATGAAGCCTATAGTTTCTTTTCCACGTATTAAGCAAATCTCTCGGTAGTTGTAACTTTTCAACCATAGCTTCGATTAGTGTGTTTCTCGCGACTGTGTGATCGTAGTGATACGTAGAATCGTATATCAATCTCTTTTACTTAATTTTTCTATGATTGGTGTACTGTTCTAATATAGATGCAACTGTATGCTATGCATGTATGTGTATGGATGTTTGTGTGGTGTTCTACGATTATCCAGTCGATGAGATACACGTGCTGATCTAGAAGAAGAAGAAGGACGTGAAGAGTAAGGCTTACCGAAGGATCAGTGTGTAAGGCAAGTATAGCATGGGACTATCCTTATTACCTATTCACATTTAAACACTTAATTCATATTGCATGTGTCTACCTTGTTACCATTAAGGATATCCTAGATATTTGATATCTTGCACCTTGAAACCTTTGGGATATTGCATTGGATAGTTTTGCTAGTGCTTAATCAAAACCATGATCTTGTAACTTGACTAATGATATATGCAATAAATATTAAAATATGACTTTTTAGTAACATGGAATTAGGGGGCTGAAGTGTCTATATGCTTTAGATTCCTCTCCCTAAGGACTTATCTGTAAGCGAACATCTAGGACTTACAGTACAGCTGTGAGGGCCATATGGCTCTGGCTTTAGCTCAGTATGAGGATCTTTTCTAGCTTGTTAGTGGTTACCTTTCAGGCGCGGGGTATGTTTCCTTTGTTGCTGGGAAGTGTGTACCGTGCTGCGATGCCCACGCTTGCCACTCCTAGAGATGGGCCACATACGCCTGGCGGCCCTAACTTGTTAGACGAATCTTTTGAAAGGCTTCATAGTGAACCCTGCCGACCTTCCTTGGTAGTGGGTCAAGAGGCTGATCACCTCGGGCGAAAGAGTAAATCACGACTCACAGTGAACGTATACAAACTCTGTAGAGTATAAAACTATTATAACAGCCGTGCTCACAGACACGAGCGGCCTTGGACCCTTATGGAATAGAGATGATCACAAATGGATAATGGTACTAATGATCAACTGTTTATACTATACATTATTCATGTTTACCTGATCATGTGTTTATGGGAATGATAAATCCTTTGCTACTCAACTGCTTAAAAAGATGATCTATTCAAGCTAATCGCAGTAAACTAGTGTCAGCCCTTTTGAGCCTCATGAACCCCTTGATATAATTGTTAAGTACGACATGTACTTATGCTTGCTTTATTTTTCTATACTTTGGATAAAAATCCCGGATGGGTACTAGATGGATGGTTTGGAAGAGTTAGGGTTGTGGTCAACCAGTCAGTCGTCCCTGTGAATTTGGAGTCTTCACCAGAAGATCAGAGTCAACTTTCCGCTGTCTTTACTCTGAGGGTACTTTTCTTTTGCTAATACGTTATGTAATAAGTATTGTCTTTTGATATTACCCCTTATTTGTGGCTATATGTGAGATTTGACTTCCTGGGCTCATATATAGTGTGTATCTGGTTTTGTCTTTAAAACCAGGTGCTACAGCTGAGCACTCTGGGAGGGGTGCCGAGCACTCCAGGAGTGGTGCCGAGCAGTCCTAGAATGGTGCCGACCACTCTAGGACAGGTGCCAAATGCTCCAGTAGCGGAGCCGAGAGGTCTTGCAGTGGTGCCAACCACTCCAAGACTGGTGCCGAGCACTCCAGGACTGGTGCCGAGCACTCCAGGAGTGGTGATGAGCGGTCTAGGAGTAGTGCCGAGCACTACAGCCGGGGTGTCGAGCACTCTAGGTGCCGTGCTACCACTCCGGCAGAACAGGGAACTCCATTGACGCCGATTGAGTTCGCCTCACCTCCAAGCGACATCACTGAGTTCATGGATGCCTTCCACGATGGTGAGGAGGTACAGTTCCACAGGCTGGACGACATTGTTAGCAACATAGGGTCCTCAGGCCTGATGGGTCAGCTGCTCAATGACCCAGAGCTGCTTCTCGTCAGTGCAAAGGAACCACCCACGTTCACGTTGGCCGAGCGCGATGCAAATTAGTGATTGGCGATGCTGGAGGAGATGAAGGCTGTTAGATATCGATATTAGGGATACCCAAAGCAAGCAAGTTAGCGCTCACACAGACTTCCCAGGATGGCTCGAGATGTATTAAGAGGTCTCGCCTGATCCTAAGGCCACGGGCTCCGTCTCACCCGACGCCATGGGTGCGGGCTCCGTCTCACCCGACCCCAACGTCGTGGGCTTCGTCTCGCCCGACCTCAAGGCCATGGACTCCATCTTGCCTGACCCCTTGGGTATGGGCTCTACCTCACCTAACCCCAAGGTCATGGCCTCCATCTCGCTCGACCTTGAGGACACGGTTTCTATCTCATCCGACGGGGACTCATACCACCGCCAACCACTCCAGGTCCAAGCATATAGGCCTGGGTCAAAACTCTGATGCTAGGGAAGAGGCTGGCATGCCTTGATGTAACTCGTGGCCATGATGGGCCATACCTGAGGATTCACATCAAGAACAGTGTTGGGCGTGCCGGTGCTGTTCTGCCTAATCCTCGTACAGACACTGACAGGTGCGTCAGCTCACCACGATGTCCATCAGGACGGAGTGGAACGCCATGACCGGCAGATGATGCCTGTGCATGACGCCTGTGACGAATAGGGCCATGACATGGATCCATCCCTGTTGACATCTACAGGATCAACGGGACCCGCATGAAGGAGAAGAAGGATCCAGCAACCCTAGAAGCCTTCTTCTCTCTCTCATTCTTCTACTTTTCCTCCTCTATAACCTGCCCTTTCTGTTTGTCTATAAAAGGGGAAGCAGGGCGCCCCATGGAGGGGGCAGAAAAAAGACAAGATCAGAACACAAGAGCATGACACGAGCACACGGCTGAGCGGCAAGCGAGCTCTCAGCACCCGTTCACTCCTTCTACCTGAGACTTGGGATCCTCTCCCTCCCTCGCCTATTTGTAACCCCTTCTACAAACCAAGTATCGGTAACATGAGCAGCAATGAACTATATGTAGGGATGTTCCGCCCGAACCAGTATAAACCCTTGTGTCTTTCAAGCACACCATCTAAGCCAGACGCGCAAATACAAATTTTCTCGTCGATGGTCCAAAAACACCAACAGTTGGCATGCCAGATAGGGACTTTTTGCGCGTCTTGACGTCCACATCAGGCCTCGGATGGCTAGTCATGGCGTCAGCTAGGTCTCGAGCATGCACGTGCACTTTGGGAACCTAGACTTCATCATTACGACAGAGGGAGAGTTAGCATAGGTTCCCGCCACCGTCCAACCTCTCCACTCTGCCGGCCTCGACGCGATCGCCGAGGCGCTTGAGGAGCTATAGCTGCATGCACCAGAGGCCCACGACTTTGATTAAGGGAGGCTAGAGCACTAACTCAGCGCCTTCTTGGGACCCCAACCATCTCAGGAGGACCTGCACTGCCTCACCTTCTCATTTGCCAATGTCATGACGCAGCTTGCCGGAGGAGAGCCGCTCTCCCCGGAATACCTCATCTGGAGCACCCTGACAATGCTCCTGTTTGGTCCACACAACGCCGCAGAGGCCGTTGGACACCTTGTGGCGCAACGTATGCCCCCATCCCCTATGAATGACGAGTTCATGGGGATGACCGAATATGTTGCGGAATCTTTCCATGGCCTTCTCGTGGGAGAATCGGAGTCGCCCTCCCACTCTAACTCCGGTAGGGGGAGCCATCACCCCTCATGAGAATGTTTCATGGTAGGTACCCCCGAGGGATACATCAAAAGCATCCATGAGGGAGGGGATACCCCAATAGACGACTTCAATGATGGGGCCGAGGGGGATGTAGGGGCCCCACCTCGCCTGTAGGAAGAGCAGCTAAGGGTGCGACACTAAGAGCTCAAAGAAGCATGACTATAGCTCGAGCAGGAATGCGTAGAGCTCGTGCACCACAAAAATAGTGGGCATGCATGCGCCATGGCCTAGAGGATCATCGAGGACGACGAAGCCCTCCCACACTTCACGCGGGCAAGCTAGAATGTCGCTGCCATGGCGGCCTTGCTCCGGGGGCTTCCGAGGCCCAGGACGCCCGAGGATTGTTGGGCCCATCACGAGATTCGCACGCTACTCGAGCGTGCGGCGGTGCAGTAGACCGAGAGCTCGTTGTCCCAATGATGCGAGCTCGGCACTAGCCTGCGTGCACCCTCATAGCGATCTAATAGGGATGTGTCAGTCCACCAGGTGTAGTGGGGCGATAGGGCGTGCGTCGCGGTCCTGGTGCATGAGCATCTCGGACTCCACCGTGATGCACGCAACACCCTGGGTGCCCGTAGGCATTCCCGCGATGATGAGGGGGAGGAGGCTAGCCACGTCTACCACCCTCATCATGGCGGATGCTATGATAGCGGTGAGGACCAAAGCCCAAGCCTTGACTTGTCGAGACCTTAGGCCATTGGCCGACACATCCTCAACATCGTCTTCCCACCACGGTACCGACTGTCGACCAACATCCTAAAATACTCCGTGGAAACAAACCCTAGACTATGGCTCAAGGATTATCAGCTTGCTTGCCAAGCCAGTGGAGCGGATAGTGACAATTTCATTATCCGCAACCTTCCGTTGTTCCTAGCCGATTTGGTGCGAACGTGGTTGGAACACCTTCCGCCCAACCGAATCTAAAGTCTGGGCATGTACGCGCATCTTGGGAACCCATGGTGTCGGTGTTTCGTACAAGCACCAGCAAGTAAATTTATAGTAATGCACGTTAGGCTCGGATGGTGCGCTAAAGGGCACAAGATTTATACTGGTTCGGGCCGAATATCCCTACGTCTAGTTTGCTGCTGCTCGTGTTATTAGCACCGTGAACGGTCTGTAGTAAGGGATACAAACGATCGAGAGAGGGACTGGTCCCAAGTCTCTGATGGAAGGGTTGAAAGGAGGTCAAGAGCTTCGTAGCCACTTGATTATGTGTATGAGTGCGTCGTATTGTTCGATCTTAAGAGTCCGTCCCCCTGATGGAGGAAGTGCATCCCCTTTTATAGAGGAAGGGGGTGACTTTTACAAGGGCGAGGGTTTAGGATGTATATTCTACTTAGTCTTGTGGCTCACGTCTACCCAATCCTCCTCCTTCATTCTGGTGAGTGCGAAGGAAGATAGGCGCCTACAATACCGTTGATGTCTCTGTAGAATGTCAGGTTGATTACAGAATGCTGCCCTGCGCAGGGTGTGGGCTGTAGTACTATAGTTTTGACTTATTGGCCTCTCCCAGCCTTGCTCCGCACGCCTTCTGGTTCCTGTGAGTCTTCGTTGGAGGGACGAGGGGTCGGGGTCTAGAGCGACGACGTGGTCAAGGCCTTCTGACTTGGCAGACCTGAGGGGTCGGGAAGTGGGTGCCGCTCCCTTGGGTCCATGGTATGATGACGGAATGTCCATCGTGCGTGGAGATATTAAGTCCTTTTCTAGAGCGTAGCGGTTGTCATATATCTTCATCGGGTTGTGTGTCCTAGGGCTGAAGGCGGCGCCTACAACTCTATAGGGTGAGGAGCACGCACCTATACAACCTTTCGGGCTCTGCGGTGCCTGGAAGGGTCTAAAGCACCTGTCTTGTCATCCCCTGGTAGTACTTTTCCTACCAGGGCATAGGGTATGGTCCTTGGAGCCATGGTTGACCCAAACGTCTTGTCTCGCCCTATACTTATCATCTTGAGGGAATGGGGAGAAGTTGTCAGGGAGGATGAATCCAATCTTTAGATATGGAGTAGGGTGAGACTCGTTCCTTGCCGTCGGGTGAAATGAAGACCAATTCCTATCTCTCGGGTGAGACCGACCTCGCCCCTCCAGGGTTGGGCGAGGCAGAACCTATTCCTCAGCCCTCGGGCGAGACCGAGCCCGCCTTCAAGGCATCGGGCAAGACGGAGTTTATCCCTTGGCCCTCGGGCAAGACCGAGCCTGTCTTCAAGACGTTGGGCGAGATAGAGTTTTATCCCTTGGCCCTCGGGCGAGACCGAGCCTGTCTTCAAGGCATCGGGCGAGACAGAGTTTTATCCCTTGGCCCTCGGGCGAGACCGAGCCTGTTCCAAAGGTGTCGGGCGAGACAGAGATTAACCTTGAGCCCTCGGGTGAGGCAGAGTTATCTCCCAAAGGCATCGGGCGAGGCGGAACTAAACTCCTGTTTACCCGAACAAGGGATGAAACGGTGCCCTTATGCGTCCAGAAGTTTTTCATGTTTGGTGGTTATTGTTTCCACCTTCTGGGGTACCCCGGTATTAGGTCCCCGATAGTAGCCCTCGAGCCTCTAGGTGATTCAAGTAGAACCGCCTGGAGGGTGTTTTTTTGACTTCATCGAAGTTACTTTGCCAGAGGGTGCACGCGAGCGCACCCGATGGGTGTAGCCCCCGAGCCCCCGGGTGATTCGAGTAGAGTCGTCCGGGGGGTTGTATCGGTCCCTTCGCGGGTAAGGCTGAAGGACTTAGTTTTTTTATCAACTGGATGTTTTTCCGGGTGGGTCTTGGCGTCTCATTTGCTGGGAACTGATTCGGGGCTGACCTAACTGGTGCTTCTGCCCTTGATTTCGGATCATTCGCGGATCCTTTCTTAGTTGGGCCGGCCGGTAAGCTTCTAGGCCCTAGGTGGGCCAAAGAGAAAAGAACAGGCCTTCGTGGCTTGCGTTTTCTAGGTGGGTAGAGAGTCCGAATTCGCCTGGGGAAGGCGAACCATCCACCGAGATTTTTGGGGTGAGAGGATAGGGACTGCGGGCGCGTGTCCCGCGACGTGACGTGGTGGTGCGCATGGTAGGCCCGGAGATCGAGGTAGACGGTTGCCCTTCTTGTGTCCATCGCCCCCTATAAAACCACGGGGTTCACCCCCAAGGTTCCGTATTTCGCTCCCCTGCCTTTGCATTCTGAAACATCCACCACCAATCATCCCAACCTGCTGCACCCACATCGCCACCGTCGACCGGCTTGCGTTCGTGTTGCAGCCGCCATCAAGCTCGCGCCTGCCCTTCCCCCCTACTGCTTTATTGGAGTTGTGGGGCAGATCAAGCATCACCTCCCGGTGTCTGGAGGGCCTCATCCACTGTGGCCTTCTCCACCCACTGTCCGCCATCCAGGAGTGGTTGCTACCTGGCAACGAGGGTGAGCTGGGGCCGCCTGAAGGGTATGTTGTCTCTTTTGCCATCTTCCATGAGCGGGGATTTGGGGTACCCATGCATAGATTCCTTCGGGGGCTGTTGGATTACTATGAGGTAGAGCTACAACATCTAACTCCCAATGGGATTTAGCACATGGCAGCGTTTGTTGCCCTGTGCGAGGGTTTCCTGGGGATCGATCCCCATTTTGATCTGTGGCGGTATTTCTTTAACATTAGTCTGTCAAAGAGGACGATTGGGGGGAAAGATGTGAACGCGCCGATGGGATGTGCCAGCATTCATCTACGCCATACCCGATCGAAGGGTTACCCATACATGCGTCTGGCGACATCCAACAAGGGATGGCACTCGCAGTGGTTTTATTTTAGGGATGATGCGAGTGCCACCCTACCGAAGTATACTGGACGTCTTATTGTGGATGTTCCAGAGTCATGGGGCTAGGGCGTCTAGTCCAAAGACAAGAAACACATCTCTGACCTTCTTTCTGCCCTCCAAGCCCTGAAGGGTCGGGGTGTAAAGGGGACGAGGATTATCGGTGCCTACCATGCTAGGAGGGTGGCGCCCCTAATGGCGCGTGTGCTTCCCCTGCATCGGATGATGCCTGGGATATCATTCGAGGGGACGGTGCTTGTTGACAAGGTGCTCCCTTACTCGGAAGTGGCACAACGCATCAAGGAGGCAACGGAACCGATGAAGGATTCTGCAGGTAGGGTCCTCGACATTGTGTATCCGGTGCCCGGACACCCCCCAATGCGGCCGGAGCCTAGATTCTTTGAATTCGTAAGCCCTCTTCTCCCGTGCTCTTTTCTTTTTCCTGGATCTCCATTTGTTAACATTTGCTTTATGACGTTGGGACCAGCTGAGGGGGCTGGTCTTCAAGGATAGTCCAGTTTCACTGTCGAAGGACAAGGTCATGGCGGCGGCGAATCGACTCATGGCCGAGCGGGACAAGAAAGCAAGGGAGGAGATGAAGAAGGCAAAATGACTGAAGCAGGAGGCATGGGATCGGGGAGAGGATGTGAGCAGTGAGGACAATGACGATGACGACGAGGTAGCCGTCGGTGTGGATTGGGGCATCCTGGAGGATGAGGACACGTTGACAAGTGGCCACCCATCCGTGCAGGGGCCCTTCCCTTTCCATGCGGAGGGAAGTGAATCGATGAGGTCAGTGGAGGCCGGCAAGTCTGCCGCTTCGCACGGCGTGCCGGCCGAGGATGAGTGGACGGGGGAGGGCAGGCTTGCTACCATCAACCCCGAGGCGATGATGGAGGGGAGTAGCTCTGGTGCTGCACCCTGTGAGACGATGGAGGGGGGTGGCTCTGGTGCCACGCCCGACGAGACGATGGAGGGGAGCGACTCCGGTGCCACGCCTGACAAGATGAACCCCCCTGCCCTGGAGCAGGGGGCAGGCTTGAAACGGTCCTACATAGATGAGCCGGGGCAGGGATCTAGGGATCTGTCCCCAAAATGCTTCTGCCGGCCGAGGACATCAACGTAAGCTGTTGATTCCCCTGTTTTCATCCTTTTTCCATTTCTATTTTGACTTTAATGGTTATTACCTTTGTGTAGGTTCTTGTGGACGGGTCACCCCCTAGGCCTGGCACCCAAGAAGAGTCTCGCCCTTCAGCAGGACAGACGGCGTCGCTCGGAGTCACCCTCGTTTTGGGCAGGAGTGGTGCCGACGTTGGGGCCGTGTTGGCTGACCCAACGGCGCCCGTGGTGGCTCCCACGCCTGTGGAGGTTACTAAGCGAGCGGCCTCCTCCATGGCAGACGTGGAATAGCCGGCCGAGGGCCGCATACCGCCGGTGGAGGTGGTCATGACCGTGCCAAGCCAGGATCAGCCGAGCGTGGTCGTGGTGGCGCCCAAGGACGTAGTGCAATCCATGCCACCAGGGGCCCAGGTGGATCCGCCCGTGGCGCTCGAAGTGGCCCAGATGGAGGAGGGTCCAGCCGGAGGGTCATTGAGTGCGGCAGTGGTGCCGCACAGGGTCAGGAGGGAGCCACCCCTGGCCCCTTTGTCGGGAGGAAGCCGCTCCCCTATGCGGGGAGAGCCGCCACTCTAGTGGATGGCCGCTCAGAACCCGACGTCGGCTCTTTTCTCGCTCGATGATCATTCCGAGAGCATGGAGTAGGAGGGTCTTGACATCGGGATCTCGACCATGCTGAACGCCCTAGACCAGGCCAGAGGAGCCCTTTGTGAGATCGTTATCCCTACCACTTAGGTATTTTCTGGGCTTTCTTCTTTCTTCGTATGTTTTTGTGTTTTTGTGTTTTTGCTCGTAGTCGGAATAAATCCCAATTCCTCTATGAGCAAAAGGCAGAGTGGGATCGCCTCTCCGAGGAGGCCCGGCTGCGAGCAGACATGGCCGCCCAGCTTGCTACCGCCCAGGAGCGGGAGGCCTAGGCGCGTCAGGATGCGGAGGAGGCTCATAGGATGTTCAAGGATCTATCGGCGAGGTCAAAGCTAGATGGGGAGGAGATTGCCAGGCTCCAAAAAGAGCGAGATGAGCTACTGTAGAGGAATGCCACGGCCAATGAGAAGGCCGACAAAGTCCTGAAGGAGCTGGAGATGGAGCAGGAACTCCGGTGGGAGGCCGAGAGTAGGGCCACGGCCCTCTAGCAGAAGGTGGATGAGGACGTCGTGGTGGTCCACTCTCTCCGGGTAGAGCTCGGTGATGCGGTGAACCGAAGGTTGAGAGCTGAGAACGTCTCCACCAAGCTGGAAAAAGAGGCTGCCTATGCGCGAAGGGCCCTTCAGGTTGAGAGCGATGAGCACGATCTTCTACAAGCTACGGTCAGGGTGGTCCTTAATGCCCTGAATGTGACAGAGCCGGTGGAGACCAGCCTGCTCACGGCTCGTGTTGCAGGTATCACGGCTCGGGTGGGCCAGCTTGAAGAGAGTGCCTTTCACGTCGGGATTACCCAGGCCTTCACCGTCGCCCACGCCCATTACGAGAAGGAAATAAACCTGAAGGTGATGAGCGAAGGCTTCCCGTCCACCTATGAGGATGAAGAGCTGGAGGAAATGGAGAAGATGGTTGCTCCCCTTGCGAAGAACCTGGCAGACAATCTGAAAGAGATGGTTCTCCCTCCGCGGGAGTAATTAGTCGAACAATTTTGAGAACAACTTATATGTAATATGTGGACAAGTGTCGGTATTTTTCGAGTCTAGATAGTTTTTGTGATTTTGCGTCATAATTTTGTTTTGTTTGATTTTTTATGATCTTACCAATCTGTTCCCCTGAATTATGCCGCTGGTTATAATGCGAGGAGATTGTTCCAAAAGAAAGAAAGGAGGTAGCCGTACCTTAACCAGCCCTCGAGTAAGGTCTGACCCCTGCATTTGCTAGGGTCAGGGGTTACTGGAGATTGGAACTGTGGTTTTGGTGACAGGGTCAACGAAGTCCATGGGTGTCATCGCAATATTCCTCGCCCTGTCTTCCAACAGAAATCCCCAACTAGGGACTCTATGGGCTCGGCAAGGTGGGGCCTTCGAACCTGTGTCCCTGTATTGTTTGGCTCAAGCCCCCGAGCCTTGTTAGGGTCTGATAGGGGTCGGCCATTATTTGCGTGTTACCCCATCCTTGGTTTTTGCAATAAGAGGGGCTGAGTGAACGACACTTGCCTTGATGGCTCAAGTATCGCGCTCAACGAGCTCACTAATGGGTACGTTCGTGTGGAATCCAGGTCCATCATTTGCTGATGGGGTCGGCAGAGCCCTCTGGTGGCACTCCACAACTTCTTAACCCACCTCCCGGCAGATGCCTGAGTCGTTCGATAAGCTTAGGGGGCCCGATGGCCTCTCCTCGATAGAGATTCTATGGGTTTGGCTCGGGGTTAGAATCGAACGAGAGAAGGTTGAGACGTCCCTGTCTTCTGAGCGGGGTTAGGCAGGGCTGCTGGGGCTTGTCTCGGTTATCTCTCCCTAGCTCTATTCAGCATGAGGCGGCCTCGAGCCCTTCGTGGGCCGACCTTCGAACCTTGGCCTGTGGTCGCCTATATCGAATGAGGCGACGGCCGTTTCATGATGCGACACGAAGCGTTGGGATGTTTTGCCTATATATAATATAATCGAAATGAAGGCGGGGTCAGCAATGTTACCTTGGTGGTATGAGTGACGAAAGGCTCTTACCAAATGTGTCCGTGCGGGGTTCGGAACCTGATGTTCGCGATGAGGTTGGAGTAACCTGCATAAGAATTGCTATTCTTTATTTTTTATGTCTCGGTGGCGATCCAAGCCATTTAATTAACTTGGGGAACCTGACAGCTTCTCCTTTGGGAGAGACTCTGTAGGCAGACCCCTCCGAACCCTTCTTGAGAAGGCAGACATTGAAGTCGGAGATGCGAGGGGTGTTTGAGCATGGTTTTTCTGGTGAACGAAAACACCGTAGCCACCGAGGCATAGGGTCTGCCGGTTCGTCCAGTTTTACTCAAAGTTCTATGCTCGTATTCCGTACTCCTAGTTTCAAGCATACGGAGGGGTCGGGTGAAGAGGATGTCTAGACTGGTAGTCATCCTCGGCAGCCCCCGAGTGATGTTTGTGTCCCCGCCGTTTGACAGGGTCGGAAACTCGTGAATGAATTTTAAGGCATAAAGTAAGAAAGCTGAGATGCTTATCTTTCTTTGGACGTTCGTTCATCATGTCTTTTGGGTCGAACGGCCGGCCCAGGAGATCCGAAAGGTCCTGTCGTTGGATTGTCCGTGGTCCTGCATGGGGAGGTGAAGGGCTATCTGCCTATGTGGGGCGCCTTAATTGCCACGTTCGGAGTGGGTCAGTAGCGGGCCATACCCAGGCAGTGCTCAGTTTGACCAAAGAGGGATGCCTCATCGACCAGGGTGTGTCTCGTCAGTTCCAACGCGTCCCCTCAGATATCAATTAGCATTGATTCCGTATTTAAAGAGGGGAAGGGAGAGGGTTTTTTGTCCAACCTTTTGCCTTTCCTTAGCTACCGCACCTCCTCTTTAAATAGGGAGGGGGAGAGTTCTCATCCCACCTCCTCTTCTGCCTCCGAGCCGCTATCTCTCCTTCTTCTTCCTTTCCGCTGAACACGTCTATGCGTCACGGCAATTCCTGAGTGAGGAAGAGTAATGCTAGAGAGAGAGAGAGAGAGAGAGAGAGAGAACTCACAAATTTGCTCGCGAGTCTAGTGTGTGATGTCGAGCCGGAGGTTATCCAACATAGATGAGATGGTGCATGCTGCCCTTGCTGAGGAGTCGCTACTGTCAAAGGAGAAGAGGCACCGGTGGGCGTCGTACGTCGTCGACTGCGCTGTCGTCCGCCGTGCTCCTCCTTTGGTGGGAGGCATTTCCTGCCCATACGCCGTTGTCAGGGTTATGGCTGGGGATGATGGTGTAGTCCCCAGATGCCCTGGTGGTGGCATCGCTATCGAGGTTGCGGCTGACAACGATGGCGTAGTCCCCGGATGCTCTGACAGAGGCATCGTTGTCGAGGTTGCGGCTGATGACGATGGCGTAGTCCCCGAACGCTCCGGTGGAGCCATCGCAGACAGTGGCGCCTTCGAGGATCCAGCGAAGCGGCGGGATATCGGGATTGTCGCCGATGGAGAGCATGGCACGGCGACCGCCGTAGATGAGCTGGCCCGTGTACATGCCCTGGGCATCGCCGATGGAGAGCGTGGTGCGGCGACCGCAGTAGTACTTGCAGTAGAGCTAAGCAGAGACTGTAATGAAATAACTTTGTGGGGAAGCCCCCGAGTAAATAGTCCTCTAAATTTATAAGTATATCGTTCGTTTTTGTAATGAAATCGCTTTGTAAGTGATGAATTTGGGCAAAAAATGAACAAAATTACATCCTTTGCTTATGGCAAGCAATTTTTTATCTTTCTCCTTTCTGTAGGAAAGATTTTAGTGCTTTTCGACCCTTCTCATGGTCTAAGTCATAAGAAGCTACGAACGTGGGTGAACTAATTCTGATTGAACTGGTGAGCAAAGAGGTTGTAGCCGCTGGGGCGTGGGTGTCTCGTAGTCCTACCAGTTGTATTCAGAATTGGTTCCCAAGATCTTAGCCCTTGGGACTCGTTTATGAGGCGAATGGAAAACTTAGAGAATGTTTGTAAGTATAACACAGGAGTTTTTTGCAAGCGTAATACTTGTATTACACATGTCATATGTTACGATCACATGCCAGCCCCCGAGTGAGGTATGACCCCTCATGATTTGCAGGGGTCGGAAGTCACTAAGGATCAGGGTTTTATTATGACAAAAACTGATAAGGAAGAGTGTATGCTTATTTTAAGGATAAAGTGACGTAGCTGCTCAATGTTCCAGGCATTGGTGAAGACCTCGCCTTTGATGGTTTTCAACCGGTAGGCGCCTGGGCGAAGTACTTCCGCGATGACATAGGGCCCTTCCTAGGGTGGGGAGAGTTTGTGGCGGTCCTTGTTGCTCTACACAAGACGGAGGACGAGGTCTCTGATGTTGAAGGCTCGACCCTACACCCGTTGGCTGTGGTACCGCCGCAACGCTTGCAGGTACTTAGCTGAATGGAGGAGGGTGATGTCACGGGCTTCATCCAGCTAGTCCATGGTGTCTTAGTGAGATGCCTCAGTTCCCTATTCGTCATATGCTCTGATTCTTGGTGCTCCATAGTCAAGGTCTGTTGGGAGAATGGCCTCGGAACCGTAGACCATGAAGAAAGGTGTGTAGTCGGTGGCCCGGCTAGGAGTTGTCCTTAGGCTCCAGAGCACAGCCGAGAGCTCAGCAAGCCAACGCGCGCCGAACTTGTTCAACCGGTTGAAAATTCTAGGTTTGAGGCCTTGAAGAAGCATGCCATTTGCGTGCTCGACCTACCCATTTGTCCGGGCGTGCGCGATGGCTGCCCAATCGATCCGGACGTGTTGTTCATCACAGAATCGAACGAATTTCCTACTGGTGAACTGCGTGCCGTTGTCTGTGATGATGGAGTTCGGTACTCCAAAGCGATGGATGATGTCAAGGAAGAACAACACAGCTTGCTCGGATTTGATTGTGGATATTGGTCGAGCTTCAATCCATTTTGTAAACTTGTCTATGGTGACAAGCAGGTGGGTAAAGCCCCTGGGCACCTTTTTGAGTGGCCCAACCAGGTCGAGCCCCTAGACCGCGAAGGGCCACATGATGGGGATCATCTGGAGAGCCTGGGGGGGAGGTGTGTTTGCCGAGCGTAGTACTGGTACCCTTCGCAGGTGCATACAATTTGCTCGGCACCGGCTACCGCGATGGGCCAGTAGAAACCTTGTTGGAATGCATTCCCAACCAAGGTTCTTGGTGCGGCATGATGACCACATACTCCACCATGGATGTCGCCCAGTAGGAGTTTTCCCTGTTCGCCAGGGATACAGAGTTGCAGAATTCCAATGTGACTTCATTTGTAGAGTTCGCCCTCTACAAGAACGAAGGACTTGGCGCGTTGTGCGAGCCGTCGGGCTTCCGTCTTGCCTGCTGGTAGTATGTCGTGGAGGAGGTAGTTGAGGTAAAGCGTTCTCCAGTCATCGGGAGGGTCGGACTCCACTACTGGGTCCTCTCCAAGCTCCATGACCTTAGGGTCAGGCGGAGCAGTTGGCGGATCAGCCCCGGGGGTCGGACTAGAAGGGCCATCATCGGCCTGTTCTAGCCCCGCGTAGCATACCGAGGGTTTGTGTTGATCACTAGCAAAGATGCCTATTGGGACTAGCTCTCGGCCGGATGCTGCTTTTGCGAGCGTGTCAGCCGCTTCATTGAGGCGCCTGGGGATGTGATTGAGTTCGAGGCCGTCGAATTTGTCCTCCAGACGTCGGACCTCTTGATAGTATGCCTCCATCTTAGCGTCGTGGTAGCACGACTCTTTCATGACCTAGTTGACGACCAGCTGAGAGTCGCCCCTAACGTCGAGGCGTCAGATGCCCAGCTCGATGGCAATTCGTAGGCCGTTGATGAGCGCTTCGTATTCTGCAGTATTATTTGATGAGGGGAAATGAAGTCGAACCATGTACCTCATGTGGACCCCGAGGGGGGATACAAAGACTAGTCTTGCTCCGGCGCCCTTCTTCATCAGCGATCCGTCGAAGTACATTGTCCAATACTCTTGATCGACGGCTGCTGGTGGCATCTGGACCTCGATCCACTCCACGATGAAGTCAGGTAGTGTCTGAGATTTGATCACCGTTCGGGGGCATAAGAAATGCCCTGATCCATCAGCTCGAGTGCCCACTTTGCAGTTCTTCCCATAGCGCCATGGCTACAAACGACCTCGCCGAGGGAGAATGACGTCACTACTGTCATGGGGTGCGACTCAAAGTAGTGGCGTAGCTTCCTTTTGGTGATGAGGACAGTGTAGAGGAGTTTCTAGATTTGGGAGTAGCGGGTTTTGGAGTCGGATAACACCTCGGTGATGAAAAATACAGGGCGCTGCACCCTGAAGGCGTGCCCCTCTTCCTCTCGCTCTACTATTAAGGCGGAGCTAACCACTTGGGTGGTGGCCAATATATATAGTAGGAGAGATTCTCTATCATATGGAGGAACTAGGACCGGCGGCTTAGTTAAAAATCGTTTAACCATGTCAAGCGCCTCCTGAGCCTCGGCTGTCCACTCGAAGCGGTCAGTTTTCTTCAAGAGTCGATAAAGGGGGAGTCCTCGTTCGCCGAGGCGTGAAATGAATCGGCTGAGGGTGGCAAGGCACCCTGTGATCCGCTGAACCCCCTTTATGTTTTGGATCGGGCCCATCCTTGTGATGGCTGATATTTTCTCTAGGTTGGCTTTGATGCCATGCTCGGAGATGATGAAGCCGAGCAGCATGCCCCTCGGGACCCCGAAAACACATTTTTCGGGATTGAGTTTGATGCCGTTTGCCCGGAGCTTCACAAAGGTTTGTTCAAGGTCGGCGACAAGGTGGTCAGCTCGCTTGGATTTGACTACGATGTCGTCGACATAGGCCTCAATGGTTTGCCCAATGAGGTCTCTAAAGCAATTAAGCATACAGCGCTGGTACATTGCCCCAGCATTCTTTAGACCGAACGGCATTGAAATGTAGCAAAACAATCTGAAGGGAGTGATAAAAGATGTCGCGAGCTGGTCGGACTCTTTCATCGTGATTTGATGGTAGCCGGAGTATGCGTCAAGGAAGCAGAGGGTTTCGCACCCCGAGGTGGAATCAACTATTTGGTCTATTCGTGGCAAAGGAAATAGATCCTTTGGACACGCTTTGTTGAGGCCGGTATAATCGACACACATTCTCCATTTCCTGCTCTTTTTTCGGACAAGAATAGGATTTGCTAACCACTCTGGGTGGTATACTTCCTTAATCCTACGGCCAGTAGTTTGGCTATCTCCTCGCCGATGGCCCTGCGTTTCTCTTCGTCGAAGCAGCGTAGGCGTTGTTTCACTGGCTTGGAGCCCGAGAGGATTTGGAGAGTATGCTCGGTGACCTCCCTCAGGATGCCTGGCATATCCGAGGGTTTCCACGCAAAGATGTCCTTGTTGGCGTGAAGGAAGTCGACGAGCGCGCTTTCCTATTCGGAGGAGAGCGCGGTCCCAATATGGACTTTTTTGCCCTCGGAGCTACTGGGATCCAAGAGGACGTCCCTGGAGCCTTCTGCCGATTCGAACAATCCGGATGACTTCATTGCGTTGGGTGTCCCTTCAGTGACCTCCTCCCTGAGGGTGGTGAGCTCTTCGGATGCGATGACTGTAGATGCGTGTCCGCAGCATTCGACCTCGCACTTGTAAGCGCGCTGGAAGGAGGTGCCGATGGTGATGACCCTGTGGGGGCCCGGCATCTTCAGCTTCAGGTACGTGTAATTGGGTACGGCCATGAACTTCGCGTAGCATGGTCACCTAGGATGACGTGGAAAGTCCCCAGGAACCCCACTACATCGAAGGTGAGGGTCTCAGTCCGGTAATTAGACCGATCCCCAAAAGTGACGAGTAGGTCGATCTGCCCCAGTGGCACGGCTTGCCTTCTAGGCACTACACCATGGAAAGGTGCTCGGATGGGACAGAGGTGCGTTCGGTCGATGCCCATCTCGTCGAGCATCTTGGTGTACATGATGTTGAGGCCGCTGCCCCCATCCATCAGTACCTTGGTGAGCCACTTTGGACTGACGATCGGATCGACAACAAGCGGATACCTTCCCGGGTGTGGGATGGCATCCGGATGGTCGGTCCGGTCGAAGGTTATGGCAGATTCCGACCACCGGAGAAAGGCTGGCATGGCCGGTCTAGCGGTATAGACCTCACGACGTGCGACCTTCTGGCAGTGCCTAGAGTCATAGGCCATTGATCCTCCAAAGATCATGAGGGCACTGGTCGGCGTTGGGAAGGTGTCGTCCTTCTCCTCCGTGTCGTCAGTGGTGGGAACAGGCTCCTTCCCCTGCTCCCCCTTGTTAAGGCCCCCAGCCAAGTATTTGCGCATAAGGCCGCATTCCTTGTATAGATGCTTGGCCGGGAAGGCGTGGTTCGAGCATGGCCCCTCGAGCATTTTCTTGAAGTGGTTCAGAGTGCCTTCCGCGGGCTTCCGGCCACCTTTGCGGTCGGTAGCGGTCGCGAGCGAGTTGTCGTGCCGTTGCTTCTTATTTTTCCCTTTGGCGGGACGGTTGGAGGCGCCTTCGCTGGCGTCCTCATTCCGCCTTGTCTTTCCATCGGAGCGATCAAAGATGGCTCCGACCACCTCCTCTCCAGAGGCGTGACTGGTGGCGGTGTCTAGGAGTTCCTTGGTAGTCCGCGGGCCCCTGCGTCCTAGCTTATGGACCAGGCATTCGTAGGTCGTCCTGGACAGAAAGGCTCCTATCATGTCAGCGTCGGCGACGTTCGGGAGCTCGTTGCACTATGGAGAGAAGCACTGGATGTACCCACGAAGGGTTTCATTAGCCTTCTGGCGGCAGTTCTTGAGGTCCCATGGGTTTCTAGGGCGTTTGTACGTGCCCTAGAAGTTGCCCACGAAGATTTCCATCAAATCCGCCCAACTCTAAATAGCATTGGACAGTAGGTGCTCCAGCCATGCTCGCGCCGAATCGACCAAGAACAGCGGGAGATTATGAATAATGAAGTTGTCATCACTCGCACCACCGGCCTGACATGCAAGCCGATAGTCTTTGAGCCAAAGCCCAGGATTTGTTTTGCCAAAATATTTAGGAATGTTGGTAGGCGGTCGATACCTTAGGGGGAACACAGCGTTGAGGATGTGTCGACCGAAGGCCTGTGGCCCTAGTAGGCCGGGGCTCGGGCTCCGGTCCTCGTAGCTATCGTAGTGTCCGCCACGTTGGGGATGGTAGCCGTGGCGTGTTGCTTCTTCATCGTCGCCGTGGGTGCGTCTCCGGGCGTCGATGATGCTGCATATGTCGTGGTCACGGTCGAGGCGTTGATGCACTGGGACGGCGGAGGGCTGCCTACCGCCTGGCAGTGTTTGGTGGACGGATGCATCCTTGGTGGGGCGCACTAAGGGCGTGCGCTGCTGGTGTCGGGTTCACGTCGTCGGGACAACGAACTTTCCGCCTACTGCGCTGCCGCCCGTTCGAGCAACGTGCGAATTTCTCGGCGGGCGCGGCGATCCTCGGACGTTGTGGCCTCTGGGAGGCCATGCAGCAAGGTAGTTGCTACGGTGATGTTCTGACTGGCTTGGGTGAAGTGAGGAAGGGCCTCTTCATCGGTGAGGATCCTTTGGTGTACGGTGCGGGCCGTGGCGTGCGCGCGCCCCCCGTCTTTGCGGCGTTCAATCTCGCGATTGATGTCCGCGTACTCCTGGACGAGCCCTTGCCCGGCCTCATCGATCTCTTGTAGACGGGCCCTCAGCTGCTCCATCCTTAGGCGAGATGGGGCTATCATCTCTTCCCTAGATCTGCTGTCAGGGTTGTTTGTAGGGGTGACCTCTTCCCTGGAGGTGCTTTCGACGTGACCTTTGGGGGTCTGCATCATGAAGCACTCCCGAGAAGGGTGGTGGCTCCCCCTACTGGAATCCGAGCTAGAGAACGATCTCGGCTCCTCGTTGAGGAGTCCATAGAGGGTCTCCGTATCCTGCTCAATCGCCCCCATGAACTCGATGTCCGTGGGTGATTAAACCATACGTAGCGCCAGAAGGCGGCCAGCGGTTGCCGCAGCGTTGCGGAGACCGAACAGAAACGCTGTCGGGGCACTCTGTATGGACCCTTCTAGACACAGGGTGGCATTGTGAGAGGCCTCCCTTCATGACGGGACTCCCAGCGAGTTGCCCGGTGGGCCCTCAAGCCTAAGACGGCTGAGGTTGATGGAAGGGGGAGATGGGGCGGCTGAGTGAGCCAGCTCTCCTCCTAGTGTGATGATGAAATCTAGGTCGCCGAAACGCACGTGTGTGCCCGGGGCCCAGGTGATTGCGTGGGTGGCCATCCGAGGCCTGATTTGGAACGCGCAAGCCCCTACCTGGCGCACCAACTGTCGGTGTTTTGTACAAGCACCGGCAAGTAAATTTATAGTAATGCACGTTATGCTCAGATGGTGCGCTAAAGGGCACAAGATTTATACTAGTTTGGGTCGAATGTCCCTACGTCTAGTTTGCTGCTGCTCGTGTTATTAGCACCGTGAACGGTCTGTAGTAAGGGGTACAAACGATCAAGAGAGGGACTAGTCCCAAGTCTCTGATGGAAGGGTTGAAAGGAGGTCAAGAGCTTCGTAGCCGCTTGACTGTGTGTATGAGTGCATCGTATTGTTCGGTCTTAAGAGTCTGTCCCCCTGATGGAGGAAGCGCATCCCCTTTTATAGAGGAAGGGGGTGGCTTTTACAAGGGCGAGGGTTTAGGATGTATATTCTACTTAGTCTTGTGGCTCATGTCTACCCAATCCTCCTCCTTCATTCTGGTGAGTGCGAAGGAAGATAGGCACCTACAATACTATTGATGTCTCTATAGAATGTCAGGTTGATTACAGAATGCTGCCCTGCGTAGGGTGTGGGCTGTAGTACTGTGGTTTTGACTTATTGGCCTCTCCCAGCCTTGCTCTGCACGCCTTCTGGTTCCTATGAGTTTTCATTGGAGGGACGAGGGGTCGGGGTCTGGAGCGATGACGTGGTCAAGGCCTTCTGACTTGGTGGACCTGAGGGGTCGGGAAGTGGGTGCCGCTCCCTTAGGTCCATGGTATGATGATGGAATGTCCATCATGCGTGGAGATATTAAGTCCTTTTCTGGAGTGTAGCGGTTGTCGTATATCTTCGTCGGGTTGCGTGTCCTAGGGCTGAAGGCGGCACCTACAACTCTATAGGGCGAGGAGCATGCACCTGTACAACCTTTCAGGCTCTACGGCGCCCAGAAGGGTCTAAAGCACCTGTCCTGTCATCCCCTGGTAGTACTTTTCCTACTAGGGCGCAGGGTATGGTCCTTGGAGCCATGGTTGACCCAAACGTCGTGTCTCACCCTGTACTTATCATCTTGAGGGAATGGGGAGAAGTTGTCAGGGAGGATGAATCCAATCTTTAGATATGGAGCAGGGTGAGACTCGTTCCTTGCTGTCGGGTGAAATGGAAACCAATTCCTATCTCTCAGGTGAGACCGACCTCGCCCCTCCGGGGTCAGGCGAGGTGGAACCTATTCCTTAGCCCTCAGGCGAGACCGAGCCCGCCTTCAAGGCGTCGGGCGAGACAGAGTTTATCCCTTGGCCCTCGGGCGAGACCGAGCCTGTCTTCAAGACGTCGGGGGAGATGGAGTTTTATCCCTTGGCCCTCAGGCGAGACGGAGTTTTATCCCTTGGCCCTCGGGCGAGACTGAGCCTGTTCCAATGGCGTCGGGTGAGATGGAGATTAACCTTGAGCCCTCGGGCAAGGCAGAGTTATCTCCCAAAGGCATCGGGTGAGGCGGAACCAAACTCCTGTTTACCCGAACAAGGGATGAAACGGCGCCCTTATGCGTCCAGAAGTTTTTCACGTTCGGTGGTTATTGGTTCCACCTTCTGGGGTACCCCGGTATTAGGTCCCCGACACATGGGATCTCAAAAACTACCGATAGAAGCCTAGGGAAACTCTTTGTGGGTACATTTGGCACTTCTCCTGGTAGTGCAACGAACTGCCCAATGTTGCCGACGCCGACGTCATAGGAGCTTTCCTATCTGGGAACACCTACCAGTCCATAGTTCACAAGCTAGGACGTAAGGGCCCACAAACCATCAAGGAGCTCCTCAACATCGCCACCAGCCATGCCTCGAGCGAGGAGGCGGTCGGGGTGATTTATGACCGCCCTAAGGGCAAGGCAAAGCGGGACGAGGATGTCGGCGAAGGTGCCTCCAACCGCCCCAACAAGAAGAACAAGCAGCGGCATGGGGCTCGCTCGTGGCCACCCCCGACTGCAAGGGGGGCAGAAGCCCACTGAGGGTACCCTAGACTACTTCTACTTTACATTGCGGCCACCACGCAAGTGGTCAGCGCTGCCCTGGTGGTAGAGCGAGAAGAAGAGGGACACGCCCTCAAAGTGTAGCATCATGTGTACTTCATTAGCGAGGTCTTGTACTATTCCAAGACTCGCTACCCCCAAATCCAGAAACTCCTGTATGCTATCCTTGTTGCCAAGAGGAAGTTGTGTCACTACTTTGAGTCGCATCTGGTGATGGTCATGATGTCCTTCCATCTCAGTGAGATCGTCCAAAACCGGGATGCCATAGGAAGAATCGCAAAGTGGGCACTCGAGTTGATGGGTCAAGGCATTTCATATGCCCCTCGGATGGCCATCAAGTCCCAAGCGCTATCTGATTTCATTGCAGAGTGGACTGAGATCCAAATGCCACTAGTAGTCATCGACCAAGAGTACTGGACGATATACTTCGATGGATCGCTGATGAAGAAAGGCGTCGACACAAGGCTGGTCGATGTTTCGCCCCTCGGGGTATGCATGAGGTACATGGTTCGCATCCATTTCCCCTCCTCCAACAATGTGGTCGAGTATGAGGCACTCATCAATGGCCTATGCATCGCCATCAAGTTGGGTATCCGATGGCTGGATGTCCGGGGTGACTCCTAGCTGGTCATCGACCAAGTCATGAAGGAATCAAGCTACCACAATGCCAAGATGGCTACGTATTGCTGAGAAGTCCACCAGCTGGAGGACAAGTTCAACGGTCTTGACCTTAATCACATCTTGAGGCGTCTCAATGAGGTGGCCGACATGGTGGTGAAAACGATGTCCAGCCAAGAGCTGGTGTCGACGGGTGTCTTTGCCAGTGATTAGTACAAGCACTCGGTCCACTACGAGGAGCCAAAATAGACCGGTGACAGGCCGCCTGCCCTAGGCTCAGGGGCTAACTAGCCGGCGGCTCCATCCAACCCTGAAGTCATGGAGCTTGATGACAATCCAACGATAGAGCCTGACACTCTGGCCGACTAGAAGATGCCTTACCTCGACTACCTCCTCCGTGAGGCGCTACCGACGAACAAAATGGAGGCTCGGTGGCTCATGTGTTGCGCCAAGTCCTTTGTCGTTATTGAGGGCGAGGTCTATAGGCAAAGCAACACTGGGATCCTACAATGCTGCATCCCCATCGAGCAAGGGAAGTAGTTGCTGAGTGATAGCTACGGTGGGGTCTATGGGCACCTTGTCACGCCTAGGTCCCTGGTCAAAAATGTGTTCTGACAAGGCTTCTACTGGCCAACCACAATAGCCAACGCTGAACAGATTGTGCGCACCTATGAAGGGTGTCAATACTATGCTTGGTAGACCCACCTACTGGCCCAAGCACTCCAAATGATCCCCATCACATGGCCATCCATGGTCTGGGGGCTTGATCTGGTCGGACCTCTCAAGAGGGCGCTAGGGGGCTATACAGACTTACTTGTCGCCGTAGACAAGTTTACAAAGTGGATAAAGGCTCGACCGATCTCGACAATCAAATCCGAGCAAGCCGTGCTGTTCTCCCTTGACATCGTCCATTGCTTTGCAGTCCCAAACTCCATTATCATGGACAATAGCATGTAGTTCACCAGGAAAAAGTTCCTCTGATTCTATGATGAATACCACATCCGCGTCGATTGGGCCACCGTGGCACACCCCCGCATGAACGGGTAGGTCGAGCGCGCGAACGGCATGGTCCTACAAGGCCTCAAGACTAGGATCTTCAACTAGTTTAACAAATTTGGTAGATGATGGGTCGTGGAGCTTCCTGTGGTGCTCTAGAGCCTGAGCACGACCCCTAGCCAGGCCACCGGCTACATGCCATTCTTCATGGTCTACGGTTCTGAGGCTATCCTCCCGACCGACCTCAATTATGGAGCGCCGAGGGTTAGGGCATATGACGAATAGGGCACTGTGGCATCCCTCGAGGATGCCATGGACTAGCTAGATGAAGCATGTGATGTTGCCCTCCTCCGCTTGGCCAAGTACCAACAAGCATTGCGCCCGTACCACAGCCATTGAGTGCGGGGTTAGGCCTTCAACGTCGGGGACCTGGTGCTCCGCCTTGTCTAGAGCAACAAGAACCACCATAAGCTCTCTTAGCCATGGGAGGGACTATACGTCATCGTGGAGGTGCTCTGACCAGACACCTATAGGCTTAGGACCATCGATGGTGAAGTCTTCATCAACGCATGGAACATCGAACAGCTATGTCGCTTTTACCCTTAAAATCTACGCATGCTTTCTCTTATCGGTTTCGCTATTGACTCCTTGATCTTTAGTGACACCCAACCCTAGCAATGGCAAGAGACTCAGGACCATCGACGGTGAAGTCTTCGTCAATGCCTAGAACATCGAACATCTACGTCACTTTTTACCCTTAATTTATACATGCTTTCTCTTATTGGTTTCGCTATCGACTCCTCGATGTTTAGTGACACCAGACCCCAACAACGGCAAGGGGTCGGGCCTCACTCGGGAGTTGATAAGAGCATATCTATTTAGTAGACATTCTCTATGCCCGACCCTTTCTCACATTAAGACCTAGAAGCAAGGGTTACGGAAACAAACACTGAGTAAAACTGGTCGGACCTCAAGAAACCTACGCCCCAGCGGCTATGGCATTTTTGCTCACCAGCATGATCAGAGTTTTTTGCCCGCACCCCGAGCTTTTTAGCCTTAACTACGAAAAGAGTTAGAACGCATTAAAGAGTATATCTACTCGATGAACATTCGTGGTGCCCGACCCTTTCTCACGTTAAGATCTAGAAGCAAGAGGTGCGGAAACGAACGCTGAGTAAAACTGGTCGGACTACAAGAAACCTACGCCCCAACGGCTATGGCATTTTTGCTCACCAGCATGATTAGAGTTTTTTTACCCACACCCCAAGCTTTATAGCCTTAATGACAGAAACGGTCGAAACGCAATAACCTTTTTATACAAAAAGGGGAGAAGAGCTAAAAATTTGTTTGCCCATAACAAAATTTAAGAGCTTGTCCACTTATTACAAGTTCGCTGCATAGCTTATCTACCTAACTAATTTCTTGGGGGTGATCTCATCCTCTATCTCGGTAGGTAAGTCCTATGCCAAAGGGGCCATCTCCTTCTCGATGTCGTCCGGCTCGGCATCGGTGTAGACAGGCGCGCGAACCATCACAGGTAAGGTGGGATACGGAGCTAAAAACACCCCTAAGGCCCATTTAGGCCTAGGAGTTTGAAGGCTGGCCCTCCGATGGGCTCACAACTGCTCTAGGGTGCCCTTAGAGTTTGGGGTGGAAGGGATGGGCCCACTAGCGACCAATGCCTAGGCACACGAGCGCCGTGGACATCTCGGCCCACGTTCGAGTCTTGGTTGGTTCCCAGTTCATAGTTTTTCCTCAAAGAAAGGCAATGAGCCCTTGGGACCGATCGAACGGACCCAAGAACTATATGGATTGGCCACTAAGAATCTAGAGTCGATCACTAGCTGACCCATGCTGGACCCCCGCAAATGGGAAGTCAGGCCCCACTCAGACTAGCCTGTTAATAGCTCACCGAGCACCATGTTTTGTCCATCGAGGAAAAATGTGGCACAGCTCAGCCCGTCTGTTTTATAAAAAATGCTTGAGGGATTTCGATCACAAAGGCGAGCTGACCCCTCAACCAAACCCCCACAACATGCGGGGGCTCGAGGGAAGTTGGACCCGCAAGGAGACCTAATGGGCGGTCGTAGGACAATGGCTCAGATCCTAGGGAGGAGTACGTCTCCCCGATCTTTAGTGAAACCTGACCCCGGCAATGGCAAGGGGTCGGGCCTCACTCGGGGGGTTGATAAAGGTATATATATCCTTTTAGAAATATTCACTGTGCCTGACCCTTTCTCACATTAAAAACCTAGAGGCAAGATTTGCGGAAACAAACGCTGAGTAAAACTGGTCGGACTACAAGAAACCTACACCCCAGCGGCTACGACACTCTTGCTTACTAGCGTGATCAGAGTTTTTCATCCACATCTTGAGCTCTACTACCTTAACAACAGGAAGGGTCAGAATGCTTTAACCCTTTTTACACATAAAATTGGAGAAGGAACAAATTTGTTCAACCGAAATGAAAGAACAAGCTTGTTTAAACGAAACAAAAAGGGTTGGAACTTGTCCGCTTATTACAAATGTGCCGCCTGACCTATCTGACTAAACTAACCCCTCTGGCAGAAAGGTCATGCACCAAGGGGGCTACCTCCTTCTCGATGTTGTCTAGCTTGGCATCGGTATAGATGGGCGCGAAGCCTTGGCTCATCATCGCTAGATCGATGTTCTCGTAATGAGAACGGGCGATCGTGAACGATCAGTGAATGCTAAAGCGAAGCGCGCCCCTTGCCATATCATGTGCCTAGTCCATGATCTGGGTGGCATGAACCACGAGCGAGCTTGTCTCCTACTCTGGGGCTAGCTCAAGCTCATCACAGACCAGCTGGATGGCGATACGCAGGTTGCCGTGTTCGTCGCTCACCTTCTGGAGGGTGTCCTTCACCTCGCTGAGCTCCTTCTCTAGGCCACGGCTCTTCACCACCTTCACCTAAGCTTGTCATCGAGAGCTGACCAAGTCACATACTAACCATGTCAAAAGGCTTACCATGGATTCCATGGAGAAAGATAACAAGGGAAACCAGAGACTTACCGTTCACATCCGCCCAAAGCTAGTGCACCTCATCGCGCTGCCGGGTTACCTCAGCCTCCAAGCGCTAGACCTCTTCTTGGCACTAACCGACCTCCATGATGAGCCTGGCGGACACGCCCTCAGCTGCAACCTTTAGGTCCCTCTCCCCCTGAAGCTCATTCTCGAGGTGGCTGATCCGCTGCCGAGCTCCTCTACGGCCCAAAGCAAATCATCTCGCTCCTTCTGTAGCCGCTCAGCCTCCATGGTGTCCATGCACACCCTCTCGAAAAGGGCCATGAGCTTCTCCTTGGCCTCGTGGGCATCGTCACGAGTGTCCTTCTCCCTAACTCGGAGGTCAGCCACCTCCTGGGTGGTAGGGGCAAGCTCAGCCACCTCCTAACGGGCGACAGCGAGCTATGCGGCCAGCCCCTCACTCCACCGCGTCTCCTCAGCAAGGAACTAGGACTTCTCTCAGCTGTGGGCCATAAGGATCTGCGAAGAAGACAAGACTTAGAGGCGTGGAAAGAGAACATGAGGGTCAGAAGCATGGTCATGTCATACCTGGCCAACCGGGGCTACAATGTTGCGCATCGAGCTCAGCATGGTGGTCAGGGCACGAACCATGTCCCCAACCTCTGTGTGGACGCTCCCCCATTCCCTCTCCTCTACTGCGTCATCAAGGGCAGCCACCTAGACCAGAGACCAGGACATCCCCGCGCTGACCTCAAGCAGCACTGACATCTCTTGCGGCGGCAACTCCTCCATAGTGGCTCCTCAAGCGATAGAGGGGGTGGGTGACATGGACACGGAGGCCTGCCCTATCGCCACATCCATGAAGGATGCCTCAGGTGCACCCCTTCCGTCCGCCCCACCACGGACACAACCACCTGCATGGATGATGGCTCCGGCAGTGCTGCCTCTGTCTTCGACATCGAGGACACGACCGGACGCGCCGTACCCACCACGGGCGCCCTAAATGCACCCTCCTTCACCTGCTCTCTCATGGACACAGCCACCAACTGCGCCTCCCCAATCAATGTCATGGCCGCCCCGACGCCACTCATGCTCACCACCGTCGCAGCGCTAGCCGGCTCCTGGCGCATTTGCCGAAGGAGGATCATTTTTGGAGCAAGCCGCAGGAGAGTCCCACGTCCTCCGATGCTGCAAGGGACATGGTGGTCAGTTCATGGCAAAAATTTGTTAAGACAAAAGGACAAAAAAACTCTTGACTCACCCTAATGCCATTATGCGAGGATGTTTTGGGGCCGGCTTGCTCGACCCCGGCTGCTCCTCGTCAGCATGTTGCCGCTTTAGGCCCTCCATCGGCTCGTAGGGCTCAGACGAATCAGAATGGCCGCCTCCCGCCGACTCTGGAGGCACCCTCGAGGGCTCGAATGGAGCGGGGTGACCTATTTCCACTAGCTCTGGGGCCACCATCGAAGGCCTAGATGAGGCAAGGTGGCCTGATTCCACCAGTTCCGATGCCGCCGTCGAAGGTCCAGATGGGGCGGGGAGTTTTGATTCCTCCGGTGGCGCGTCCTCCCCCTCTTGCCTAGTGGCATGCCATAGGAAGGGTCCCACCTATGATAAAGGTGGGTCCTCATCCCCGGTGGCTAGATCATCCCATGGGATGGGCGACATGGAGCCATCCTCCTCCTCCTCCTCCTCCTCTTCTTCTTACTCCTCTTCTTCTGACGAACCTTGACGCTGCTTTCCTCACTGTAGCTTTGTCCGCTGCTTCGACCACCATTTCCTCTCCTCGTCATCCTTCTTCTTCTTCTTCCTTTGTTCATTCGTGGCACAGTTCACCGCCCTCATGGTTGTGTGCTCTGTCAGCAGCACGATAGAGTCACAGAAGACTAACCCCACCGGCAACTCAATGAAACCCGCATCCGGCCACATCACTGGATGCCCCAGGATCAGGAACATGGCATCAGCCTCCCCCATGGCCTCCTTGATGTGTTGTGCAACCTTGCTATCATGTAGCAGCCCCTAGGTGAGTGTTGTCCCAATGAGCTATGCATCGGACATCATCCCATACAGCGGAGGACGCACGCCATCAGGGGTGCCACCCTCCTCGTGTGATACCCCCTGATGATGCTAGCCCTACGGAGGTCGTGGGTCTTTAGGAATGCGATGGCCTCAAGGAGGTCATGCATACTCTTCTTCTCCTTTGATGGGTGGCCCCCACAGCCCTGACAGCGGTACCTCTTTGACTAGGCGCCTGGAGAAGATTGGTAAGGGAGCGGTAGGGTCATTCTTTAGGTAGAACCAATGCGAGTGCCACCCCTTGTTAGATCTAGAGAGTTGGCAGGGCATGTACTCGGCCACCCGCTGCCCCCAGAGGTGGATGCATGTGCATCCCATCGGTACCGGGGTCTCTCGGCCTCTCTCCTTCTTCTTGATCAAGGAGATAGAGAAGAAATATCTCCACAGCTTGAAGTGGGGTTCGATCCCCAGGTGCCCCTCACACATTGCGATGAAGGGCGCAATGTGCTGGATCCCATTGGGGTTCAAGTGCTACAGCTCGATCTAATCGTGGTGCAACAGACTTTGGAAGAACGGGTGGGAGGAACCATGAGTCTGCGCTCATGGAAGGGCGCAAAGGAGACGACGTAGCTGTCGAGCGGCGCCGGCGCATCCTCATGGCCGGGCACAAGCTACTCTATCGCATCGCTCCTCCCACGGAGAAGACCACACTTGACAAGGCCCTCCATCCATGCATGGGTAACATCGGAGCAGTACCACGCATCCATGGAGGATGGAGGCAGCTATGGAGAAGCAAAGGCGGTGATGGAGAAGTGGAAGCTATAGATCTAGGGCTCCGATGGCAGATTAGCAAGCACGGTAGATCCAAACAGCGGTGGTAGAGAAATGGAGAAGGTAAGGCTATGGTTTTGGTGTGCAAAAACATGAAGGGGGAGGCCGCTATTTGTAGGATGGAGTGGGGCGAGAAGGCGAACCATCTACCTAGATTCACATGCCTGCTGCACCGTCTCACATCACCTCCCTCCGAAGATCGTGCGCACGCTATCTCTAGCCGCGCCCTCAAAGGACACACCGGATGATGGTTTGCCTAGTCGATGGGCCAAGAACCATTGTAGGTAAGCTGGGATATGGAGCTAAAAACACTCCTACAGCCCATTCAGGCCTAGGAGTTCGAAGGTTGGCCCTTCGATGGGTTCGCAGCCACTCTGGGGCACCCTTAGAGTTAGGGGTGGAAAGGGATGGGCCCACTAGAGGCCAATGCCTAGGCACATGAGCACCGATGAGCCCTTGGGACTGGCCTTACAAAACCAAGAACTATATGTTTTGGCCGCCAAGAGTCTAGAGTCGGTCACCAGCTGACCCATGCTGGACCCTCACGAACGGGAAGCTGGGGCCCCACTTGGACTAGCCCATTAATAGCTCATCAAGCACCATGTTTCATCCATCGAGGAAAAACATGGCACGGCCTAGCCCCTTCGTTTTATTGAAAAAATGCTTGAGGGATGGTGATCACAAAGATGAGCTGACCCTCGATTGGACCCCTACTACGCGTGAGGCTCGAGGGAAGTTGGACTTGCAAGGAGACCAAACGTGCGGTCGCAATACGATGGCAGACCAATCGGATCCTAGGGGACTGGAATCAAGAACAATCTTTCCGACCTCCGGAATCCTATAGTTACATGCCCCTAAGAAGACCGATCGCAACAAAAGGGAATCGCGATCCTAACAGGACACACCGTGGGCTACAGAAAGAAGGCCAAAGCTCTTAGAGTCCTCCCGTATGGAAAAGCCTCCAAAGGAGTATCCT
Organism: Miscanthus floridulus; assembly: GCF_019320115.1. Taxonomy (NCBI): domain Eukaryota; kingdom Viridiplantae; phylum Streptophyta; class Magnoliopsida; order Poales; family Poaceae; genus Miscanthus; species Miscanthus floridulus. Next base: position 69,107,698 of record NC_089594.1, read on the forward strand.
ACTCCTCCACTGGCTCGGGGGCTACTATGGGGGATATACCCTCGGGTACCACAAGATGGTACATGGGCCACACCATCCGAGGTGGCCTGACCTGTAAGATCAAGGCGTGCACATCAAGATTACAAGTTGTACTAGATATTGTAATAGTACCAAATTGGATACTTTACTTGTAACCTTGTCTCTTTAGAGTATATAAGGAGAGACAAGGGTCCCCTAGAGGACAGGTTAATCTGTATACATCTCAATACAATACACCAAAGACACAGGACGTAGGGTATTACGTCGACCAGACGGCCCGAACCTGTCTAAATCGCTGTCTCTGCGCCTTGTGTCACCATCTGGTTCCTGATTACACGCACCATCTACCGACAATCTACCACCATGGGCACCCCCCTCGGTGGACTGCCGACCATATTTCGTCAATAGTGGTGCGCCAGGTAGGGGTCCCCTTTTAGGGTTGTGTGTGCTGATCTTCCAACGAATAGGATGGCGATTTTCTTCATCAACATCATCCATGGAACCTGGCTTCTGATGACATCGATGCTCATGCCGGCCCTCATCATCGACCATCAATATCATCCACGGTGTCATGCCCCAACGTGACATCGGGTGCAGGCAGGGCGTCGATTCCCAGTTGCTGCCTCATCTGCTACGAAGCCGATCACACTGGCCTACGTGGCATGATCTGCTCCAACCGATCTCCGGCCCACTGGATCCTACTCTGACTTAGACCAGCAAAGCCAAGACGATCGTACCTATCTCCCATGGAGACGATAACAAGGCATCCAATACTAGGCCACGTCCAATCTACAAGACCACACAAGTTCGCTAAGGACGGTAATGATCCTTCGGCTTGCATACAAGTATGCACATGCGCGGGTCACGTATATCAATATGGAACAAGCTAAGTCATGTTTCCTATTTCAATTAACTATTCTATGAAATATATTGGATGTGTCTACATCTACATGACTATTTTTGGCAGGAGCTAGAACTCCGACTAGGTGTATCTAGCAACAAGCAACCGAACAACGGCAAGCCAACAAGGAGGTCGTGCAAAGCAAGCTGTGACATGTCACGTCTCTGTGCATGACTCTTTGTGCTCGGGTGACTACACAGGGACCGACTCTGACCAGCTCTGACTACACCCGCTTGACTACGGTGACGCTGCGCACCCACCACATTGACCAGACCACGTCGACCACGTCCCGAGCGGCTCCGCCGAGCTCTGACCACCAGACCATGTCGAACATGTCCTGAGCGGCTCCACCGAGCTCCAACCACCAGACCACTAGACCACGTCCCGAGCGGCTCCACCAAGCTCTGACCACATTGACCACCAGACCACGTCGCAATGATGATCACCGCGAAGAATGGTGCTACAACAATCGCGACCACAGTCATGATGGCAGGTCAAAAAGCTCGAGGACCGGACAACTTCATCGCCACCGATCAGATTTCTATCAAAGATAAGTACACTTCTAATATTTATAATATAATTTTCATTACGACGTTTCTCCACAATGTCCTGGTCATGATTATTCTTCAAATAGCATTTGTCCATGTATACCATCTTAAATATAACATACAGCTATACTTAATGCAAATCCTCGACCAGTCATGTTGACGCTCGATGCCTCTAGAGACGGCCCTGTCTCTGGCTGAAAGGTCCTAATGGCTAGAGGGGGGGTGAATAGCCTAATAAAAATTTCTACAACAACACTTAACCAAATGGTTAGACAATTATGAGGCGAAGCAAGTGTTGCGCTAGCCTACTCAAAATGCAAGCCACCTACCACAATTCTAGTTTAGATAGTGTCAATTCACACAAGAGCAATGACACTACCCTATGTTAGTGTGCTCTCAAAGGCTAACTAAAGAGCCACACCAACCAAGCATGCAAGCTCTCACAACTAGCTACACCAAAAAGTTTGTCAACTAGTTTGCGGTAAAGTAAAGAGAGTGATCAAGAAGGTTATACCGCCGTGTTGATGAAGAAACCAATCAATCACAAGGATGAATAACAATGAAGACCAATCACCTCGAAATCAATGATGAACACAATGATTTTTTACCGAGGTTCACTTGCTTGCCGGCAAGCTACTCCTCATTGTGGCGATTCACTCACTTGGAGGTTCACACGCTAATTGGCTTCACACGCCAAACCCTTAATAGGGTGTCGCACAACCAACATAAGATGAGGATCACACAAGCCATGAGCAATCCACTAGAGTACCTTTTGGCGCTCCACCGAGGAAAGGTCAAGAACCCCTCACAGTCACCACGATCAGAGCCGGAGACAATCACCACCTCCGCTCAACAATCCTCGCTGCTCCAAGCTGTCTAGGTGGTGGCAACCACCAAGAGTAACAAGCGAAATCCACAGCGAAACACGAACACCAAGTGCCTCTAGATGCAATCACTCAAGCAATGCACTTGGATCACTCCCAATCTCACTATGATGATGAATCAATGATGAAGATGAGTGGGAGGACTTTGGCTAGGCTCACAAGGTTGCTATGTCAATGAAAATGGCCAAAGATATGAGCCATAGCCGGCCATGGGGCTTAAATAGAAGCCCCCATGAAATAGAGCCGTTATACCCCTTCACTGGGCACACTGTGCTCTGATCGGATGCACTGGTCCAACTAACTGGACCCTGGACTCAGTGTCCGATCCACTGATGGATGCCACGTGTCACTGGCTTCAAACACTGTTCGTCAGATTTCAACAGCTACGAAGCTGACCGGACGCTCTGGCAAAACTGACCGGACGCTGGAGCCTCAGCGTTCGGTCAAGTACAGTAAGGGTCTAAAACTGGTTTTCCTCGACCAGACATAGCCCAGCGTCCGGTGGTAAACCCTAGCCACTGTATCGCCAAGTCAGCGTGACCGGACGCAGGTAGGCAGCGTCCGGTGCATTTGGATCCAGCGTTCGGTCACTTGACCGACGCTGGCATTACCTCCGTTTTCTTCACCCTTGCTCAAGTGTGCTAACCACCAAGTGTATCACCTTATGCACATGTGTTAGCATATTTTCACAAACATTTTTAAGGGTGTTAGCACTCCACTAGATCCTAAATGCATATGCAATGTGTTAGAGCATCTAGTGGCACTTTGATAACCGCATTCCGATACGAGTTTCACCCCTCTTAATAGTACGGCTATCAAACCTAAATGTGATCACACTCTCTAAGTGTCTTGATCACCAAAACAAAATAGCTCCTATGGATTATACCTTTGCCTTGAGCATTTTGTTTTTCTCTTTCTTCTTTTTAAGTTTAAGCCCTTGATCATCGCCATGTCATCACCATTGTCATGTTATGATCTTCATTGGCTTCTCCACTTGAAGTGTGCTACCTATCTCATGATCACTTGATAGAATAGGTTAGCACTTAGGGTTTCATCAATTCACCAAAACCAAACTAGAGCTTTCAATCTCCCCTTTTTGGTAATTGATGACAACCCTTATACAAAGATATGAATTGAAATTCAATTGAATCCATGTTGCTTGCCCAAGCATATTTACCATGTGTAAAAGGATATGGACAAGTTTCATGAATCCCAAATGGTAGCAATTGCTCCCCCTACATATGTGCTAAGAGTTTGGATTGAAGCTTGCACATATGCTTAGATAGGAAATATAGGAGTCAATGTCTACCAAATGATACTAAGGTATAAAAGATGGACCTTTGAAGCGTGATACCAATCGGAGTGCACCAATATATCATCCTTAGCACCATTGTTAGCTTAATACCACTTGGAAACATACTTTAGAAAGATACCACTTGTAAAGACTTACTTGGAAATGAAAGTTATCTAGTGATTTCATTTCATCATTCAATCTTACAACTAGCATATATCACACAAGCATGGATATTTTGAATTTTAGAACTTGTGCCATGCAAGCAAACATATGAAATGCACACTCAAATGCATCATACAAGTTCATGATCTTGCTCCCCCTACTTGTGTGCTCAAAATTTTAGTTGATCTCTTTCCTTTGTCATATCTCTCCCCCTATGTCATATATCAAGATATCTTTCTTTATGTTATCCCTCCCCCTATGTCATATATCAAGATATCTTTATGTTTTTCTCCTTTTATGATATGTCTCCCCCTTTTTCACCCTTTTTCACTATTTTTTACTATCTTTGTTTCTCTCCCCCTTTGTCATCATTGACCACAAAGGTTCTAAATATAGATAGTATTACTTTTAGGATTGAGATTATCAATGTCAATCAATGGGATGAGGATCATTTTCCCAAATTTGGTTCAAACTAGAATATATGCCAAAGATATTTGACTCGGTTTGATCCAAGGACAAGCTTCTTCACACCTCCAAATAAGGGTTATCTTGTACCATGTTGAGTTAAACACTTATAGCTCATTTTCTAGATTAAACACTAGGTTTACAAGTCCATAAACATGTCATATGCTATCACTAGATCAAATCAAGCATAGAAGCAATAGTGATACCATATAAACATCAAATTCGTTTGATTTTCATGAATGAGCCTAATGAAATAGAACCACTAGAAAGGTCCTAATAAAATTGAAAATATGACTAGATGCACTAAACATGTCCTTAGCAAGGATGTATGCCATGCCAATCAACTTTTACCTTGGATTGCTCGAAGGAGAGGCATGTCATATGAGTGGGGGGTGCATCAACACATATTTGAGAAATCCAATATGTTCAATTCATTCCTTAGCTTGCAAAACCTTTTCTCATCCAATGGCTTGGTGAATATATTGGCAAGTTGATCTTTAGTGCCTACACTCTCAATGCAAATGTCCCCTTTTTGTTGGTGATCTCTTATGAAATGGTGGCGGACATCAATGTGCTTTGTTCTTGCATGTTGCACCAGATTGTTGGTTAACTTGATTGCACTCTCATTGTCACATAGCAATGGCACTTTCTTGAACTTGATTCTAAAGTCACTCAAAGTGGCCTTCATCTAAAGTATTTGTGCACAACAACTACCGGCGGATATGTATTTGGCTTCGGCGGTTGATAATGCAACACTATTTTGCTTCTTTGATGACCATGAAACAAGTGATCTTCCCAATAATTGACATGTGCCTGAGGTGCTCTTCCTTTCAACCTTGCATCCCGCATAGTCCGAGTCGGAGTAACCAACTAGCTCAAACTTTGCTCCTTTGGGATACCACAAACCAACATTTGGTGTATGCTTCAAGTACCTCAATATTCTCTTTGTAGCCTTCAAATGACTTTCTCTTGGTGAGGCTTGAAATCTTGCACACATGCATACACTAAACATGACATCCGGCCTTGATGTGGTCACATAGAGTAGGCTTCAAATCATAGACCGATACAACTTTTGATCCACTATATTTCCACTTGCATCACTATCCAAGTTGCCATTGGTTCCCATTGGTGTACTAATGACTTTGCTATCACTCATGCCAAACTTCTTGATCATGTCCTTGATGTACTTTCCTTGACTCACAAATGTACCATTCTTCAATTGCTTGATTTGAAGACCAAGGAAGTAACTTAACTCTCCAATCATGGACATCTCAAACTCATTAGCCATCATCTTTCTGAACTCATCACAAAAATCTTGATTTGTTGATCCAAATATGATGTCATCAACATAGATTTGCAACACAAACAAGTCTTTTCCAATCTTCTTGATGAAAAGAGTGGTGTCAACCTTGCCCATTGTGAACCCTTTAGAGAGGAGGAAGTCCCTCAATCTCTCATACCATGCTCTAGGTGCTTGCTTCAAACCATACAAAGCTTTCTTCAACTTATATACATGGTTGGGCTTCTTATCATCTTCAAAACCAGGAGGTTGCTCAACATATACTTCTTCATTGATGTAGCCATTGAGAAATGCACTCTTAACATCCATTTGATAGAGCTTGATGTTGTGGGCACAAGCATAGGCTAGCAAGATTCTAATTGCTTCCAATCTAGCAACCGGGGCATATGTTTCTCCAAAGTTAAGACCTTCAATTTGTGTATAGCCTTATGCTACTAATCTTGCTTTGTTCCTTACTACTATCCCATCTTGATCTTGCTTGTTTCTAAAGACCCATTTGGTTCCAATCACATTGTGTCCCTTTGGTCTCTCTACTAATTCCCATACTTGATTTCTTATGAAGTTGTTCAATTCTTCATGCATAGCATTCACTCAATCAATATCCTTCAAAGCTTCATCTATCTTCTTTGGTTCAATGGATGACACAAATGAGAAGTGTTCACAAAATGATGCCAATCTTGATCTTGTTTGCACACCTCTTGAAATATCACCAATGATTGTATCCAAAGGATGATCTCTTACAATACTTGTTGGTTGGAGCAATGGAACTTGATTGCTTGTACTTGCTAGATCATTGGGTTGAGATGATGTACTAGCCACTTGATCTTGATCAATGTCATGAGATTCACTTGCACTAGCTTGATTTGTATCAACTTGCACATTTGAGTTGGAGACTTACACTTGATCATCTTCATCATCATTTACTTGCCTAGGCCTCAATTCACCAATATCCATGTTCTTCATGGCATTTGAAAGTTGAATGCCTCTAATATCTTCTAAGTTCTCATTCTCTACTTGTGAACCCTTGGTTTCATCAAATTCAACATCATGAACCTCCTCAAGAGTACCACTATCCAAATTCCAAACTCTATATGCTTTGCTTGTAGTGGAGTAACCAAGTAGGAATCCTTCATCACATTTCTTATCAAACATGCCCAATCTTGTGCCTTTCTTCAAGATATAGCATTTGCAACCAAAGACCCAAAAATATGCAATGTTGGGCTTTCTACCATTCAAGAGCTCATAGGGTGTCTTCTCTTTCAATCGGTGACAATAGAGGCGGTTGCTACAATAGCAAGCTGTGTTGATAGCTTCGGCCCAAAAAGATTGACTCACATTGTACTCACTAAGCATAGACCTTGCCATAACAATAAGTGTTCTATTCTTCCTTTCAACAAGGCCATTTGATTGTGGAGTGTATTTGGCCGAGAATTGATGTCTAATTCCAAATTCATCACATAACTCATCAATTCTAGTATTCTTAAACTCACTACCATTGTCACTTCTAACTCTCTTGATGTTTGTTTCAAACTCATTGTGAATGCCCTTCACAAATGATTTGAATGTTGCAAACACATCACTTTTGTCCACTAGAAAGAATACCCATGTGTATCTAGTGTAGTCATCCACTATCATAAATCCATATTTGTTTCCACCGATACTAGTGTATTGTGTTGGCCCAAACAAATCTATGTGCAATAACTCAAATGCTTTACTAGTGCTCATCATGCTTTTCTTAGGATGGGTGTTTCCAACTTGTTTGCTGGCTTGACAAGAGCTACAAAGCTTATCCTTTTCAAACACAACATTTTTCAAGCCTTTAACTAAGTCATGCTTAACCAATCTATTCAATTGTTTCATTCCAACATGACCAAGCCTTCTATGCCATAACCAATCCATGCTAGACTTAGTGAATAAGCATGTAGATAATCTAGCTTCACTAGCATTGAAATCAACCAAGTATAGATTCTCATATCTAAAGCCTTTGAAGATTAAGTTAGAGCCATCTGCACTTATGATTTCTACATCATCTACCCCGAATATGCATTTGAATCCAAGATCACACAATTGAGCCACGAATAGCAAATTAAAGTTCAAGCTTTCTACTAGCAACACATTGGAAATGCTCATGTCATTGGATATTGCAATCTTACCAAGCCCCTTGACCTTGCCTTTGCCATTGTCACCAAATGTGATACTATCATAACCATCATTGCCATTGGTGTTGATTGAGTTGAACATTCTTGCATCACCGGTCATGTGTTGAGTGCACCCACTATCAAGAACCCAATGCCTTCCTCCGGCTTTATAATTCACCTACAAAAGAAGATCAATTCTTTTTAGGTACCCAAACTTGCTTGGGTCCTTGAAGGTTAGTCACTAGGCTCTTTGGTACCCAAATAGCTTTCTTCTTTGAGCCCATCCATGGTTTACCAATGAACCTAGCCTTCACACCATTTGTACCCTTAGTAAGCATATAGCATGAATCAAGCTTAATAGAGGATACTTTAGCATTTTTGCCCTTGTTTTTGCATTCTTGCTCTTTGTGACCCACTTGCTTGCAACTAGTGCAAAACCGACTGTTGTTCTTCACAAAACTAGTCTTGTGAGGAGCAAAGGCTGCTTTGCCTTTCTTGGGGGTATAGCCCAATCCCTCTTTGTAGAGAGAAGCTCTTTGGCTACCCAAGCACATAAGCAAGCGGTCCTCACCACTATAAGCCTTAGCTAAGGTGTGAGTGAGCTTAGTGACCTCCTTCTTGAGGTTCTCATTCTCAACCACTAGTGAGGCATCACAAGTGAGACCATCACTACTAGATGAGGTAGAGGTGGAAGTGCTACAAGAAGGATTAGTAGGAGCAATAATGATAGGCATAGATAGTGATTCATCAATTATATCACAAGTTAAACCTACATCACAAGTTTCAACATGCTTCTTTTTATCTTGTTCAATAAGCAAAGTGGAATGAGCCTTTTCAAGCTTTTTGTGAGCCTTGCCAAGCTTCTCATGGGCTTCCTCTAGCTTCTCATGAGTTGCTTTGAGCTCATCAAGGGCTTGCTTAAGAGCTTTTACCTCCTTATTCAAGCTCTTGCATTCCCTTCTCTTAATGTCAAAGTGTTCTTTAGCATCTTCTAGCATGTCAAATAATTCATCCTTAGTAGGTTCATCATCATCACTATCACTATCATTTTCATTTTCATGTTCATTATCAGCAACATGTTCTTCATCACTTTCATCATCACAAGATTGTACCTTAGTGGCCTTAGCCATGAAGCATGATGAAGATTCGAAGAGAGAAGGCTTCTCATTGATAGCAATGCTTGCAAGAACCTTCTTCTTGGTGGTCTTGTTATCATCACTATCATCATCATCATCACTTGAGGAAGCATCACTATCCCAAGTGACTACATATAAACCACCCTTCTTCTTCTTGAATGCCATCTTGTCCTTCTTTTCTTTCTTTTCCTTCTTATCCTTCTTCTTGTTCTTCTTGTTGTCATCATCATTGTCGCTATTGTATGGGCATTGAGCAACAAGATGATTTTTGCTTCCACACTTGAAGCACCTTCTTGACTCTTCTTTGTTCTTGAATGAAGATTTCTTTCTTCTTGCACGGTAGCCCTTCTTCACCATGAACTTGCCAAATCTTTTGACAAAGAGAGCCATCTTCTCATCATCATCATCATCCCAAGATTCTTCTTCCTCACTTGATGTTTCTTGCTTTGCTTTGCCCTTGGATGATGTGGCTTTGAATGCCACGCTCTTCTTCTTTTCATCCTTCTTCTCATCTTTCTTCTCCCTCTTTTCTTCCTTCTCATCATCATCTCTATAAGCATCATCGGTCATGATATCTCCCAAGATTTGGTTTGGTGTCATTGTGTTCAAACCAGTCCTCACTAGTAAGGTGACCAACATGCCAAATCTTACGGGCAAGCATCTCAAGAACTTATTGGAGAAGTCCTTGTCCTCTATCTTCTCACCAAGTGCTTTGAGATCATTGACAATCACTTCCATCCGATGGAACATGTCCGGCACACTCTCATCTTCCTTCATCTTGAAGCTTGCAAACTTCTCTTTGAGAATATATGCCTTTGCACCCTTCATGGCTTGAGTGCCCTCAAATGATTCTTCCAATTTCTTCCAAGCTTCATGAGCTATCTCAATATTTTTTATTTGCTCAAATGTTCTCACATCAATTGCATCATGAATGGCACTTAGAGAAATGTCATTGTTTTGGAGAAGTACTTCGGCGGCGGTGGGATTTTCTGGATCACCAATCTCAATTTTGGTTTCTACCACCTTCCACACCTTTCTATTGATTGACTTGATATGTGTGGTCATCTTTGACTTCCAATAAGAATAATTTGAGCCATCAAATTGGGGTGGCTTCTTGGTGTTGTTGATTTGAGCCATTTTAACACTGAAGGTTGTTAAGCCTCAAATAACGGTGACCTTGTCTCTGATACCACTTGAAAGGTCCTAATGGCTAGAGGGGGGGTGAATAGCCTAATAAAAATTTCTACAACAACACTTAACCAAATGGTTAGACAATTATGAGGCAAAGCAAGTGTTGCGCTAGCCTACTCAAAATGCAAGCCACCTACCACAATTCTAATTTAGATAGTGTCAATTCACACAAGAGCAATGACACTACCCTATGTTAGTGTGCTCTCAAAGGCTAACTAAAGAGCCACACCAACCAAGCATGCAAGCTCTCACAACTAGCTACACTAAAGAGCTTCTCAACTAGTTTGTGGTAAAGTAAAGAGAGTGATCAAGAAGGTTATACCGCCGTGTTGATGAAGAAACCAATCAATCACAAGGATGAATAACAATGAAGACCAATCACCTCGGAATCAATGATGAACACAATGATTTTTTACCAAGGTTCACTTGCTTGCCAGCAAGCTACTCCTCGTTGTGGCGATTCACTCACTTGGAGGTTCACGCGCTAATTGGCTTCACATGCCAAACCCATAATAGGGTGCCGCACAACCAACACAAGATGAGGATCACACAAGCCACGAGCAATCCACTAGAGTACCTTTTGGTGCTCCGCCAGGGAAAGGTCAAGAACCCCTCACAATCACCATGATCGGAGCTGGAGACAATCACCACCTCCGCTCAACGATCATCGCTGCTCCAAGCCGTCTAGGTGGCGGCAACCACAAAGAGTAACAAGTGAAATCCATAGCGAAACACGAACACCAAGTGCCTCTAGATGCAATCACTCAAGCAATGCACTTGGATCACTCCCAATCTCACTATGATGATGAATCAATGATGGAGATGAGTGGGAGGACTTTGGCTAGGCTCACAAGGTTGCTATGTCAATGAAAATGGCCAAAGATATGAGCCATAGCCGGCCATGGGGCTTAAATAGAAGCCCCCACGAAATAGAGCCGTTATACCCCTTCACTGGGCACACTGCGCTCTGACCGGACGCACTGGTCCAACTGACCGGACCCTGGACTCAGCGTCCGGTCCACTGATGGACACCACGTGTCACTGGCTTCAAACACTGTTCGTCAGATTTTAATGGCTACGAAGCTGACCGGACGCTCCGGCAAAACTGACCGGAGGCTAGAGCCTCAGCGTCCGGTCGAGTACAGTAAGGGTCTAAAACCGGTTTTCCTCGACCGGACGCGTCTGGTCCACCTCGACCGGACATAGCCTAGCGTCCGGTGGTAAACCCTAGCCACTATATTGCCAAGTCAGCGCGATCGGACGCAGGTAGGCAGCGTCCGGTGCATTTGGATCTAGCGTCCGGTCACTTGACCGACGCTGGCATTACCTCCGTTTTCTTCACCCTTGCTCAAGTGTGCTAACCACCAAGTGTATCACCTTGTGCACATGTGTTAGCATATTTTCACAAACATTTTCAAGGGTGTTAGCACTCCACTAGATCCTAAATGCATATGCAATGTGTTAGAGCATCTAGTGGCACTTTGATAACCGCATTCCAATATGAGTTTCACCCCTCTTAATAGTACGGCTATCAAACCTAAATGTGATCACACTCTCTAAGTGTCTTGATCACCAAAACAAAATAGCTCCTATGGATTATACCTTTGCCTTGAGCATTTTGTTTTTCTCTTTCTTCTTTTCAAGTTTAAGCCCTTGATCATCGCCATGTCATCACCATTGTCATGTTATGATCTTCATTGGCTTCTCCACTTGAAGTGTGCTACCTATCTCATGATCACTTGATAGACTAGGTTAGCACTTAGGGTTTCATCAATTCACCAAAACCAAACTAGAGCTTTCACCGGCTCCTCCCTACACGTGCACGAGCATCTGCCCTCTATGTTATGGGTGGTCGGCAGTGGCTCCTTAGCGATGCTTTGTTCTTCCTACATGTGCATGGGCTTCGCGCCCCACGTTATGGTTAATGGGCTAACTAGGGCTAGAGACTCAGCTATATACTAATTGGTCGGACGATTTATATTAAGTATAAACACAAACTTCACATTAACATTGATGTTTACAAAGCACCAACTGCTTTATCACATCATGCTCATTTGCAAATGACTGCTGAACCTCATACGCTATTTCTTCACCGCTGATTTTTTCTCCATAATTTATTATTTTGTACATCATGTACTACCATTCTACATATTTATATTGCAGTAATTTCGAGCTATGCTTGGGGACTTCGTCGCTCGCTTCTCGACCTATGCTCGGGGACTGCCTCGATCACTCTCCGACCACAGCTCAGGGACTTCGTTGCTTGCTTCTCGACCTACGCTCGGGGACTACCTCGATCACTCTCCGACCACAGCTCGGGGACTTCGTCGCTCGCTTCTCGACCTACGCTTGGGGACTGCCTCGATCACGCTTCGACCATAGCTCAAGGACTTTGTCGCTCGCTCCTCAACCTATGCTCGGAGACTGCCTCAACAACTCTCCGACCACAACTCATGGACTCTGCTGCTCACCCCTCGACCTGTGCTCGAGGACTACCTCGACCACTCTCTGACCACAGCTCGGGGACTTTGCGTCTCAACTACATGCGACTGGCGACTCGCATACAGTTGGGATATTCTTTCTCGTTTAGACCTTGCTGCAAGGCTCATACCTCGCCTTCCAGCAAGCTCGGGGGCTACATCGGTACGATGCACCTGCCGGTGCATCTCGTATCGCCTGTACGATGATTGGATTCTCAACTTAACTGGGAATTCTTTTTAGACCCTGGCACCACGTGCCTACGTCACCTACTACTAGGCTTGGGGACTAAGTGGGCATACTTCACCTTGCGGTGAACGTGTTTGTTTTTCGACCCCTACGCCTCTGATGATCAAAGATGCTATGCTTCAAGATGCACTTACATTTCTTTTCAGAAATACAAGTGGGCACACTTCCTAGGATAGAAATCTTTTTCTTTCTTCTTAAGAGCACCATACATTCTTCGGACAACCTACTTCTCCAGCGACAACGGTGGTCGGAGATGTTAAGAACTCAAGCCTCACTGTTCGGAGAAGGTTAAAATGGCGTGTCGCATCAGAATACATGGCGCTCGGGGACTAGCTGTGGGGGATATACCCCCGGGTACCACAAGATGGTACATGGGCCGCACCATCCGAGGTGGCCCGGCCCGTAAGATCAAGGCGTGCACATCAAGATTACAAGTTGTACTAGATATTGTAATAGTACCAAATTGGATACTTTACTTGTAACCTTGTCTCTTCGGAGTATATAAGGAGAGACAAGGCTCCCCTAGAGGATAGGTTAATCTGTATACATCTCAATACAATACACCAAAGACATAGGATGTAGGGTATTACATCGACCAGATGGCCCGAACCTGTCTAAATCGTTGTCTCTGCACCTTGTGTCACCATCTAGTTCTTGATTACACGCACCATCTACCGACATTCTACCACCACGGGCACCCCCCTCGGTGGACTACCGACCATATTTCATCGACAGCTACTATCAGATATCGATATTAGAGATACCCAAAGCAAGGAAGTTAGCGCTCATGCTAACTTCCTCGAATGGCTCGAGATGTATTAAGAGGTCTCGCCTGACCCCAAGGCCATAGGCTCCGTCTCGCCCGATGTCAAAACCACGGGCTCCATCTCGCACGACCCCTTAGGTGCGGGTTCCACCTCGCCTGACCCCAAGGACATGAGCTTTGTCTCGCCCAACCTCGAGGACATAGTTTCTGTCTCATTCGACGGGGGCCCATACCGCCGCCAACCACTCCAGGTCCAAGCGTATAGGCCTAGGTTAAAACTCTGACGCTAGGGAAGAGGCTGTCATGCCTCGATGTAACCCGTGGCCATGATGGGCTATACCTAGAGATTCACATCAAGAATAGTGTTGGACATGCTAGTGCTATTCTATCTAATCCTCGTACGGACATTGACAGGCACGTTAGTTCACCAGGACGGAGTGGAATGCCATGACCGGCAGATGACGCCTGCGCATGGCGCCAATGATGAATAGGGCCGCGACATGGTGTCGTCCCTGTTGACATCTATAGGATCACACTACAAGAAATCCTTCTTTCTGTGACAAAATTCCTTATGACTGGGCCAGTTTTTGTCATATAATGTACCATAATATGACGACAATTTTAGTGGCATCATAAATTCAGGAGACCTAGATCTATTTATGACGACACAATTTATTTTGTCACATAAAGGTTCCAAGTATCATCACAAAATGTCAGGTGCCAGGAGCCAGTCGTCTGCTGCGTTTTTATGACGATATGAGCTAGTTTTATGTGACCTTTCCGTAGAGTCATTGTTTGTTAATTAAAAAAAGACGGCCCCGACATCAATATACATAGAACAGACCCTCTTCGTTGACCATTTTGATTCATTCCCCATATCCCCAACACACTACTATGGGCAGCGTCTGGGGGAGCGGCGTCTGGGCGGAGCGCGGCTGCCGGAGCATGGCGGGCGGTGTGTGGGCAGGGAGCGGCGTCTAGGCGGAGCATGGCTGCCGGAGCGCGGTGGGCGGTGTGTGGGCAGGGAGCGGCGTCTGGGCAGAGCGCGGCTGCCAGAGCATGGTGGGCAGCGGGGGCGGGCGGCGTCTCGGTGTCTCGGTAGTGGCAGCTCCCCATCTCCCCAACTCACGGCACAGCATCCTCTGGGTAGAGCCAGCGTGCAGATCCGGTGCAAGGCCGCTCGGTGGAGCATGGATTTTCGGTGACCGGCGATGACTCCATCTCGTTGGTCGGTAGCGTGCTCCTAGTCCCCAGGTGCACCATTGTGGCAGTGCCGCCCTCATCCTCCTCCCCTTTCCCCCTTTCGTTGCCTTTCCCCATCGCTCACCTCCCCTCTTTCTAGTTGATGTGTGAGGCCTAATCAATCCCCGCTCCCTCAAGTTCTCATGTCGTAGGCGTCGTCATCTACCGCTCGCACTCGGCGGTCAAGCATAGCTAGGGTTTCCCAGCAACCCACACCCCTTGCTGTTGTTGCTGCAGTGCCTCCACCCACTGCTGTCAAGCTACAGGCGCCAATTGATGATGTGACCGGGTTGCCGTTGATAATGTGCCCTGATTGCAAGGATGTGAGGGTGTTTGCTGCCACTACCACATAGTCTGAGTATAACATTGGAAGGAGATTTTTCAAGTGCCCTAGGAAGAACTATCGAAATGTTAGTGTTATAAACATTTTGCATTGCCCAAATTTCATTCTTGTTTGAATGGACATGCCTGAGAATGGTCGTGTTTTTAGCATTCAGTGGCTGCACTATTGATGTTAATTTGGCTATTGTTTTAATTTGGATGCTGGGGACATGTACTAGGTATTGGTTCGAGGAATAATATGTGGTGTTCCTTCATGATAATGGTTGTCTACTGTCAGCTTCCTCGACCATTGCAGCAGCTTCGACAACAGAAGTTCCTGAGCTGGTGGAAAAAATTGATAGCTTAGAGCAGAATCTGAACAAGTTGAAGGAAATGGTTGGTAAGAACAGGGAAGGTATGGGAAGCTATATTTGTCTTGTGTGTGGCTGTCTGAATGTAACATTCTTGGTGTTGATGATCCTTTTGGTTGTAACTGTAGTGTTGAAGTAGGCAATGATGATGAAGTAGGACATGTTGTGAAGTAGGTTGGATATGTTGGTCAAACTTGATATGCTTTTGGCTATGATGATGAAGTAGGCTAGGACATGTTGTATTGAACATGTTATCCAGGATGTATTTGCAGTTGGTATGAAATATGTGCCTTTGTGCTATTGTACATCTCTTGTGTGCATGGATATGTAACCTGTCTGTGTGATGAAATATGCACCTTTGTGATGTATGTTGGAATTAAACATCCCTTTTGTTGTGATTAGTAACCTGTGTGTGATCAAATTTTGGCAGCATGTATGTAACTTCTAGCATATATATCATGGTAGATCCTGTAATTTCCATGACACTATCAGGTTGTCATAAAAACCCAAAATTTTTGTAGTATATATCATCTCAATGAATTCTGGGCAGCATATAACATATCCATGATATTTTGGCAGCATATAGCCTGTATGTAACTTCCAATAGGTTACATGTGCATAGAATAGAATTCATAAATCAAGTTTAACATTGAAACAGAATCATTGCATACAAGGTCTTACAATTTCATAATTCAGATACAAATTTCAATGGCATAATTCAGATACAACAGAATCACTAACAGAAGTTCATGGTTCACAAATGGCTCCAGAAATGCAAAGGCTAGTCATCATCACTGTCTTCTTTTGATATTCTGTCTTCATCTAGACTATGGTACTCAGGGAAGGTTTCATCTTCATCTTCATCTTCACCATCTGTTTCATCACCTTGAGCTGTATGTTGATGTCCACAGATGCTCTCGACAAGGTCTCTACTAATAGGGCTGCTTGGTTGATTGTCCATGTGCAACAAATCCATATCAGGATAAATGTCTCCCACTGTACCATCTCTGGACGAAGTATTCTCCTCTTGGTATGCCTCCTAACATCTCATCTGTACTTGTTCATGGATTGGTTGCTTTCCATCGGACTCTTCAATATCAAATATATGTCGGTGGCCAAATTCTTGTACCACTCGCCAAGATGAGCCAAACTTTGTATCTTCCAAGAAAAATACTTGTGAAGCTTCTATGGCTAGAATGAAAGGATCATTCTTATGCCATCGGCCTTCGATGTTAATGCTCTTGAAGTAACCATCATCTTTCATTTGGCATGTCCTTCCCTCAAGATTGTACCATTCACGCCATAATAAGATAACAGATCTATCTCCTTTGCCGTTCTTAGTGTAACTCAACTCAATAATGTCTCTGATTGTCCCATAGTAGTCAATAGTGACATCATTGTGATCCCCTGCAGTCTTGATGGTAGAGTTTTGTGTTTTTCTGTGTGCCTCACGAGCCATAGTGTGGTACCATACCCCATTGATTATACAAGCTTTGTATGATCGCACACGCCTATCCGGTCGACATGCGAGTGAGTATAAGTCTTCATCAACATTTGCTATGCCTTCGTAATTCAATCTGGTAATCTATAGGAAAACATAGAGAATTGGTGATTTTTGAGAATTTATTGTATCATAAATGATTCACTCAGGTTGTAAAAGTTGCATGCACATGTTTCTCAAACCATGTAGCAAAGTGTGTTGACATCATTTTTTCAATAATATTGACATGTTGTTATTCCAATTAGGCTCTATACATTCTGCAAAGGAAGTAGTTAATTAGTTTATTGTGAGACTAATATTGACTAAAATTGGCATAAATGAAATGACAGCAATTACTCACTCTTTGTATTCATCAACCTCTTTGCAGTTATTTAGAACAAACCAAACCATGGAGTCATAGTCTTTATCTTCGTAATGAAGTGTTGAAGCACCCAATAGGTTAATACCATGACAAAAAATAGAGTAACCATTGGGTGACATGTTATGTTCTACATCTAAGTTTCTTTCAGGCCTAGTGAACCTAGTAAAAATGTCACTGAAATATGTTGAGCACTGGGTCATACACTCATATGCAGTGTATGTCTCTGCAACAGATCCTTTAGGTCTTTCTTTATTGCGGATGAAACGCTTAAAGCTGCCCAATCTTCTCTCAATGGGATACATCCATCCATACTGAACCAGTCCCCTAAGGAGTGCCTCATCAGGTAAGTGTACTGCTAGGTGAACCATAACATCGAAGAATGCAGGAGGATAAATTTTCTCTAGCTTGCAAAGGATAATTACAATATCTTCCTTCATCTGGTGTAGTGCATCAATCTTTAGAGTTTTAGAGCAAAGTTGTCTAAGAAACCTACCCAATTCAGCAATTACTTCATATACGTCTTTGCGCACCAAACCATGAAGGCCAGCTGGTAAAATACGTTGCAGCAGTATATGACAGTCATGTGTTTTCAGCCCATGCATTGTTCCTCCCTCCATATTGACACATCTTGATATATTAGAGGCATAGCCATCTGGAAATTTAACATTGCTCACAAACTGCAAGAACTTCTTCTTTGCTTCTGGTGTTAGAACATAACAAGCTTTGGGCTTTGAGGATGAATTACCAGTGTCTTCCTACAAATGAAGCTCTTTTCTTATACCTCTGTCTTCCAAATCTAGTCTAGCAGTAATTGTGTCATTTGTCTTGTTTGGAATATTAAGTAGAGTTGACAAAATGTTTTCACATATGTTTTTCTCTATGTGCATAACATCAAGGTTGTACTACAGCTTCAATTTTGACCAGTATGGCAAATCATACAAGCTAACCTTCAGATGCCATACTGGTTCTCCATTATGGTGTCGTTTTCTTGATTTCGGCTTATCTGGATTTTTGCCTGGAACATAGCAAACTTCATCCAACCTTGCCATAACCTCATCTACACTAAATTTCCTTGGCTGCTCTCTAGTTTCATGGTGGCCATCGAAAGATCTGTTTTTCCTCTAGGGATGGTCGTTTGGGAGGAAACGTCTATGGCCTATGAAACCAATTTTGTTTCTCAGGCATTCGGAGCATGGATTCTCATCATAGTGCACACATGCGAAGTAACCCCTAGTAGTTCTGCCTGACATGGTGCCTAATGTAGGGTAGTCATTGATTCCCCACAGAATCGCTGCACGCAGACTGAATTCTTTGCCTGCATATGCATCATAAGTAGGGACACCTTCCCAAAGAGTTAGCATGTCTGCTATCAAAGGCTGCATGAACACATGGAAATCTTTGCCCAGTGAATTTTTGCCTAGAATTACTAAAGCAAGCATATAATTGGATTGGTCCACACACATCCATGGTGGAAAATTGTATGGAACCACTATCACTGGCCAGATGCTGTATGAATTGGTCATCTGACCAAATGGGTTGAATCCATCAGTAGCAATGGCTAACCTCAAACTACGGGGATCATCTGCAAAAGACTTGAAAGTATTATCAAATTCTTTCCAAGCTTCTCCATCAACAGGTTGTCTCATTTCATTCTCAACTGGTACCCTCTTTTCCTTGTGCCATCTTGCATACTGTGCCCGCTGTTTTGAGATAAAAAGCCTTCGAAGGCGTGGAATTATTGGAAAGTAACAGAGGACCTTGTGAGGAACTTTCTTTTTGCCCTCCTTGTTCACTTTCCATCTTGTGAAGCCACAAACTGGGCAATGATCATCGTCTTCATAGTCCTTCCAAAATAAGGCACAATCATACTTGCACACATCAATACAAACATAACCAAAACCAAGCTTCCGAAGTAGAGCTTTCATTTTGTTATAGGACTTAGGGAGGCCGGTCACATTCGTCAAAGATGTCGAAAGCAACTCAAGGAAAGCATTGAACCCAGAATTTGTTATCCGATTGTACACTTTTATATGCAGCAGTTTAATAATGAAAGTTAGCCTAGATTCCTCGGTGCAACCTGGATAAAGCTCACGCTTTGCCTCTTCCATTATTTCTTTATATAAGTTACCACCAAAGCCATGGCTTGCTGCAGTGTGCAAATCTTGAATCAACCCCTGAACTCCTCGTGCACTATCTTCTATGACATCTTTAGCTTGGCCTTCCTCATCAAGTGTTGCCTGGTCATTTCCCTCCCATGACATATCTTCAGGTACAACAGTGAGTTCTCCATCATCATCTTGTTCAACATCATCATCTCCCTCTCCATGATCAATCCACCTTGTATAGGACCTAGACATACCATTGATTTTGATATCCTCCTGTACCTCATCTTGGCTTTTTTTCTATTTGGTTCAGACATTTTCGGCATGGGCACTTGATTTTTCTCATCTGCACTATATCTACTTCTGACATGTTCCATGAATTTTGCAACACCAGACAAATAGGCCACAGTAAATGGGGCACTGTTATACATCCAGCTTCTATCCATCTCGACCTAGGCGGCGCTGCTGCTGGTGGGGGGATATACTTAAAATAAAAGGAAATCTCCATTACTACTTTGTTGAAAAGTGAGCTGCAAACAGATTCACCAAGTACATGTATAGAGCAACAACTTACAGTCGCTGAACGCCGCTCTAAAAAATGTTTGCACCCTGTCAGTTCCTTGTACAGTTCACCCTTGGCAGCATATTCTAGGATTAGGTTAACCCGGGTCTGAGAATTTCACATGACAGAGAAATGATGACCACTCTTGGCCTATAAACGAAGCAATGGTAATTCTATATTAGAAATGTGGATAGTTTTTTACCTGATCATAGAAGTACCCATACAGGCGAAGAATAAAAAGTTCAGTAACTAGATACAAAACAGGGTCAAATATCAGCAATCTCGGTGCAGTAACCATTCAGCTAAGCTAGAGACTAAAAACAATCAGTGCAATTTCTGACAATTAACATTAGTTACAACAGTATATTCGCTGAGTATACCATAATATAAAAAGTTTACTTAGTACATACAGACATTTTACAATACTGAAGCTTAAAAATCCCTACAGCAGTTCATAACTGGATGACGAATCATGAATGTATCTACATTTCATATGCAATTAACTACAATCGTTCATGATGTTCTTTTTGTAAGTGTAAGTTTCACATGGAACAAGACTCAATCGTTCATGATGTTGCCACTGCTTTGCTTGAAGAAATGAAACAAGAGGACGGGTAGCATCATTACCCACTTAAATATTCCAGAGATCTGCTGAGAAGCTTCATGTACTGAAACTTTGCCTCTGTACTTTCAGGTTTTCTTCATCACGGGTGGCCGGCGCTGATGCTTGTGGGGGGGGGGGGGGGGGGGGGGCGGCGCGACTGCTTGTGTGGGTGGGCGGCGCTGCTGCTGGTGGGGGGGGAGGGGGCCGACGGGAGCAGGTGGCATGCCCGGCCAGGCTCCAGCTGGGGTGGACGGCCAGGCTCCACCATGGGTGGCCGGCGTGACACTAGCAAGGGGGGGCCGGCGCTGCTGCAGGTGGCTTGGCCGGCCAGGCTTCAGCTAATTAGCCTTGAGTGCCATGTGGTCCAAAGTTTCAATGACATGTGGGCCCAGCATGCACATTAGCCTCCCATATGGGGCAAACATCAATTCTTTTTTTGATCTAAGGCAAAAACTTCTAACAAGTTTTTCTCCCACATACTAGCTCTAAATCTGATGTTTTTTTCCTAAAATTTTCTAAAATCATGATCTATCAATGTATAGCGTTGATTTTGGCTCCATCATCATGTGTCAAAGTTTGAACAAATCAAAATTTGAATATAAAAAAATTACAACTTTACACCACATTTTGAAACTCCAAATGATTTCAGCTAAAAAAATCACAAACATCAAAGTTGAACAACTCATCAACACCTGCATTTTTTGTATTGGTCAATTGTTCATCCGAGAAAGTGGTAGTAACTTAGTTCATAAATTTTACATTCTCTCTTAGAGTTTCATGGACTATAAGTGAGAGATGTAATTTCTGTGAACAAAGTTACGTCACTTTGTTGGATGAACAAATGACCAAAACAAAAATTGTAGGTCTTGATGAGTTGTGCAACCTTTGTGTTCATCACTTTTTAATTTGAAATTATTTAGTACCCCAAATTTTTGTTAGAAGTTTGAATATTTTGAAATTCAAATTTCAAACTATCGAAACAAAGTCATACGAAGAAATAACCAAAACCAAATTGGTAGATCTCGACGCGTTGTACAACTTTGTTTCAGACATTATTTCCATTTTCAATCGTTTATTAGTCAAAAAATCCATTTGAAGTCCTAATACTACTAAAACAGTCACTGACATAGTGGACCCACTGCGCAGGACAAAAATGTGGCCAATTTTTCATATAGCTGCACCTCACGCTCTCCCGCGTTGATTCGCTCGCCGACACATGGGCCCCACCACGCCTCCCGCTCAAGGCATCCAAGTTCCCCCCGCGGCCTTATCCTCTTGCCCGCGGGTCAGACCAAGGGGAAATCCCCAATCTCCTTCTCCTCCCTCCACTCGAAGCCACGCCGCCGCCACACCGCTCGCCACTCACCGCCCGCCGCCACTCCGCTACCACCACCCTACCAGCCGCAACTCTGCCGCCACCACCCCGCCCACCACTCATCACCAGCCGCCACTCCGCTGCCACCACGTCAGGCGCATCTGTCCCGTTCCCGTCCGGATCACACCCGCGCCTGACTCACTGGCTCACTGGCTCGCCGGATCTTCTACTCTAGCCTCTTGCTGCTGCGCCTTCTTCTCCTCGGTCCTCGTCATCCATCCATCCTCCCGCTCCCACTCCCGCCTTCTCATTCCAAAGCTCGCCCCCACGTCGCTGGCTGCTGCTCGCTCCTCCGCGGATCCGCAAGGGCTCCGGCAGCATTCTCCTCCCGCGGGTAAGGAAATGACTTGTTTTCTATAATGGATTCCGCATTTCTGTTTGCTCCGTTCCAGCTTCGTTCGTAGGGCTCCTATAGTTTGCGCTCTTCGTTGCGATTTTTAGTGGACATCTGTTCTGGTAGACTGGTAGTTGTTTGATGGGTTCATGCCATTTTGAGTGGACATGAAGATGCTTCCGGGCTGTTGAAAGATGGCTTAGTTGAGCAATCATTATTGTACTATAGGACTACTGTATTTTTTTTAGAAGGAATTAAATGTTAAGAAATGGGACTTCTATGTGAGTTTCCATTTCGAGGAGTCATGGTTGTTTTCTTTAGACATTCTGGCTTACAAAGAGGTCAAGGCCTCACCAGTTGAACTAGCTATTGGTTGGCGTGTGCTGTAGTTATTGCATAGGAAGAAAATGGGACATAACTGTATGTGAATGTAGGTGTTCTCCCCCTTTGATAAAAAATAACATGGACCTAGTTGGTCAGGTACTGAATGAGTTGTAGACTTCTAGTGGACCCAAGACTGAATCTATTTGGCTAGCACACAAGGGTGTAAACTAAGATTCATAGGCATTGAAGAGTTCCAGTATCCAGATAGCTCAGAAGAAATAAAACTCTCGGATTAGATTGCAAATCATTTGAGTGCTTTGATTCCAAAGCTGCTCACCCATTGCCTCAGTAGGAAACTTAATTCAGAACAAGAATACAACTGTTTGAACATTAGAAAAGGGTCAGCCACATACAAAATTAACTACTTAATCCAGATAGTTACAGATGTATGCTAGATTTGCACCAGAATTGTGAACTTGACCCCTCAAATACTTGTAACTATCATTGTTATTCCTGCTGGTTAGTGCACTGCCATTTCATACTTGTTTTATTCACCCCGACATGCTAAACAAAAGAATTATGAATTTGTGACATGTTTATTGAAATCTGATATTAGCTGCATCTATAGCCCATAGAAAAAGGCACCCCGGCATGCTCTTTGTATCAACATACACAAAGCAGTAGGATATTAGCTCCATTTTGTTTCATTTACAATTTCAATGGTTTGACTAACTATTAGACTGCTCCTTTTGGTTCGTTTACAATTTCTCTACTGATCTGTTAGGTTTTTTTCAACTCTTTTATAGAAATTGAATCCAGTTTCTGCTCTTTCTACGTTTGGTCGTAATAAGTAATACAAGAAATGACAAAAACCAAGTACGAGCAGGAGAGGGATGAGAATGTAAAGGCTGTTTAGGAAGTTTTTAAGTCTTTCGGTATTGCGGTGTTAGCTCAGACTTTTAGTGATGTTTTTTCAAAACAGAAAGGGGGCAAAGGGAAGAGACTAGTATCTGACAATCCAGAATCTGACACTGAGTATGATCCTTCATCTGACATTGATAACCAATCTGACAGTGCTAATAATTCTGATGATGACCTCAATAATGAGGTCAATACTGAGGTGAGATGGATTACTTAGACAATTAACAAGTTTCTGGTCTCTCCATTTGAAACTTATATACTTCATTGTAGTTAATTAATCTACTTGACACTTCTTTCATAATTAATAAGATGCATTTTTCTCTTGCCAGGAAAGACCAATGGTTCCAGGAACTCGCCCGCAGCAGAAGAAGCAAAAGGTGACAACAATGGCAGCTGCGAACCAGCAGCGACCGCGCACGCCAACCAGAATCACTAGGCAAAGTGCAGCCATGCCTTCACTTGCAGGCCGTCCACCGCCTAGGCCAAGACATCCCTTGCCTCCTAAGAACACTTTGAAAGCCAACCCAAAACCAATAGCCATTTCCAGTAGCAGCCAACTGCAAGGCCACCTCACTACAAGCGGCAGCCACACCACAGAAACTATTGACACAGTGCCTACTCCTCCAAGAGTCACCAGGACCAGTCCAGCCATGTCTTCACCTATTCCAAACACAATACCTAGTCCTCCTAGATTCACCAGGACCAGTGCAGCCATGTTTGCGCCTGGTCCAAACACAATACCTAGTCCTCCTAGATTCACCAGGTCTAGTGCAGCCATGTCTTCGCCTGGTGCAAACACTGAGCACAGTACTCCTAGAGCCAATGCTACCCTATCTCAGCAACCTACTCCCACAACTAGTGTTAACCAAGCAGTTCCTGCAGACACCTCACCAGGTGGATAGAGCTCTAGGCAGAGCAATGACATCATCAATGAGTCAGCTGAGCAATTTGATGCCGCTAATTCAGAGGGCCAGACATATGAAGGAGAACCGAGAGATGATTTAGTTCCAGGTAAGCAATACGAGTTTCTAAGCATTTGTTTCTCCATTCATTATCTACAATTGTTACTGCTTTAATAACACATTTTGATCATTATTTGCCAATGCAGCGCCCCTAAAGAATGTCCGCAAGAAAACCATGGGTCATGGCTTAGAGAAGATGCTAAATAGAGGAAAGAAGCTGGCCATCCAAGTGGCTGAAGAGAAGAAAAGACCTGATGTCCCACATCAGGCAGCAAAGCTGGCATCAGAAACTGGTGTTGCCCTTAGAGATAACATGCCCATCTACACATCATGGAAGCTTTATGACAATGATGCGGGAAAGGCAGAAGTAAAAAAAGTGCTTGACAAAGTGGCGGTGAGACAGCTATTTCACTCCTCCAAATACTCTCTTGCATTACTCTACTCCCATGCAAAAAATTGTATCTAATAAATGATTTGTGTGGCTTCAGTCAAGGTTGGATGTGGATGTTAAGAATGAGGCACCAAGTAAAGTTGCATGCACTGATATCACTAAGAGGGGAGTAAGGCAGACGAGGTATCACCTAAAAAAGAAGTACTTCGATGAGTCACTGATAGAAGAACAACTATTGGCCAAGCAACCTCCACCTAAAATGAAGAAAGAGGAATGGACCAAGCTGGTAGAGTACTGGTGTGACCCAAAGAATTAGGTCCATACCTGAATTATCTGCTTTTGTTAATATGCAATGCAAACTGTGCATGTGAATGACAACTCTGTATTGCATGTGGTGCAGGAAAAATGTGCTAAGAATAAAGTAAATCGAGCCCAAGTGCAGCTTCATCAAAGGATTGGAGCTAGGTCCTATATTGCCCATCGATACAGCCTGGTACGGATACTCTGTCTTTTGTACATTTGTACCTTAGTAATTACCATGTGATTTTGAACTATCAAGTTAGCACGTGCTCCAATTATTTCTGAGATGAGCTCCCATGTTCATAATATTTGCGCTGTGCCGAGTGAGCTATAATCAATAGGTGTTTAGGCTCCAATTCTTTTATGGTGACCATTTGAAACTCAAATCTGCAAGAGGAATTGCTATGTCATCAGAGATGATCATCATCAGTAGTAGGTGTTGTTTAGGCCAAGTTATTATTCTTGATCTATCCAGGTTGCATTGATGCATGTTCCTGTGTTGTTTTTCTTGAACTGTTAGTAATTAGTTGACTTTGCTAGTGATTGTATTTGTTGTTGGCATAAAAATCTAGAGGCAAATACTAGCTTGTATGATCTATAGTGCATACATATTTTGGCATCTTGCTGTTGGCATGTACAAATAATCTATGGCTAATCTTATATCCCAAGTTTTTAACATGCTGTAGAGGACTAAGTAGAACAACATGGAGCCAGATGCAGTTGATTTCTTTGGGGAATGTATGAGTAGTCCCCAAAATGGTCGTACTACTCTTGCAAATGAAATATATGTAAGTTACAAAACAATGGATACATGCATATGTACCGCACTCAGGTAAATGCCTGGTTCAACACTGTTGTATGGCCTTGTTATTAAGTGGATTCATTTTATGTAGGAACAAATGGTTGCAGAGAAGGAAAAAGAGCCAGAAGAAGGAGAAGAACAAAAGTCTCCCTCCAAGATTGTTGCTAACTATCTCAGCCAGATCAGCCGTTCATCCACCTTCCTTCCTAACATTGGTGTCCCTCGACCATCGAAGACTGGCCAGTCCACATCGACAGCCGCACAAGCACGCCTACAAGCTCAGTTTGAGGAAACACTCCAAGCAGAAAGAGAGGAAGCTGCTAGGAAGCAGGAAGAGTTGCAAGCACAGCTTCAAGCTCAACAGGCCGCACTTGAAGAAAATCAAAGTTTGCTGCGTCAGACCCAAGAGGAAGTGAAGGGGATGCATACCAAGTTTGAAGAGACTAATGCACTGCTACGAGCTGTCCTGAAACTTCAGAAAGATTGAGGTAGGTATGAATGCAGTGTCTGAGGATGATGCCTTTGCCTAAGCTTTTGCTACCTTGCTAGAACTTACTCTGTGGTTGGAACTTTGTCAGAACTATGTGCAATCTGTTTGTATGTTTGAACCTTTCTAGTGGAACCTCTGTATGTTTGAACCTCTTGTGGTGGAACATGCCTGATGGAACCTGGAACTATGTGGTGGAACAAGTGTGCCGGAACATGTTGAACCACTGTCTTCTGGTCTTGAATTTATGTGTATGCATGATGGCTTGACTGAATTGTGTATGATTTATGACTTGTGATGAGAATGTTGTGGATGATGGCTTGGCTGATATATATGTGTATTATGCTTTTATGAGCTGTGATGAAAGATCAGTGTGTCGTCACTGAATATGGCTGCCACGCTCGTCATGAATGAGAGGACAATTTGTGATGCCATACAGTCATCTCAAAATGTCTCTAACTACCATACAAAACAAGACAAAATCTAGGCGTCACAAAATCCACATACTTATATATGACGTTTCTGTGTCGTCAAAAAAACTTCTCTAAGACTGTCCTCGCATGTACCATTTATGACGTTTTGTACATTAGGTGACGTGTTGGCTGACCAATATGTGACAGTTACAGTCATCATAAAATATAACAATATGTGACGGAAAGACACAACCGTCACAAAAGGTCGTAACATTTTGTGACGGTTCTCAATATTATCGTCACAAGGTACATTATGTGACGGTCATTATATGACGACTGGCATGACACTGCTTTTTTGTCATAAGACATTTTTTATGACCAATTTTGCACTTACCATAACAGTGTGCTTATGTCATACAAACCATTTTTTTTGTAGTGTCAGCGGGACCCGCATAAAAGAGGAGAAGGACCCGACAACCCTAGAAGCCTTCTTCTCTCTCTTATTCTTCTACTTTTCCTCCTCTATAACCCATGCTTTCCCTTCGTCTATAAAAGGGGAAGAAGGGCACCCCATGGAGGGGGGCGAAAAAAAGACGAGATCAGAACACAAGAGCATGACACGAGCACACGGCTGAGCGGCAGGCGAGCCCTCAGCACCCGTTCACTCCTTCCACCAGAGACTTGGGATCCTCTCCCTCTCTCGCCTGTTTATAATCCCTACTGCAAAACCAAGTGTTGGTAGCATGAGAAGCGGCGAACTAGACGTAGGGACGTTCCACCCAAACTAGTATACACCCTTGTGTCTTCCGAGCACACCATCCGAGCCAGATGCGCAAATACAAATTTACTCGTCGGTGGTCCGAAAACACCGACAGTTAGCGCGCTAGGTAGGGGCTTTTTGTGCATCTCGACATCCACATGAGGCCTTGGATGGCTAGTCACGGCGTCAGCTGGGTCCCGGGCGCGCACGTGCGCTTCGGGAACCTGGACTTCATCATTATGACGGAGGGAGAGTTGGCACAGGTTCCCGCCGCTGTCCAACCTCTCCACTCCGCCAGCCTCGACGCGATCACCGAGGCTCTTGAGGAGCTACAGCTGCACGCACCGGAGGCCCACGCCCCCAGGACCGACCAACTCCTCAGCTTCGATTACGGGAGGCTAGAGTGCCACCTCGGCGCTTTCCTAGGACCCCAACCGTCCCGGGAGGACCTACACCGCCTCACCTTCTCGTTCGCCAATGTCATGACGTAGCTTGCTGGAGGAGAGCCACTCTCCCTAGAATACCACATCCAGAGCGCCCCGACAGCACTCCTGTTCTGTCCACGCAACGCCGCAGAGGCCGTTGGCCACCTTGTGGTGCAACGTACGCCCCCATGCCCTACAAACGACAAGTTCATGGGGATGACCGAATACATTGTGGAATCTTTCCACGACCTTCTCGTGGGAGAATCAGAGTCGCCCTTCGACTCTGACTCCAGCAAGGGGAGTTATCACCCCTCGCGAGAATGTTTCATGGTAGGTACCCCCGAGGGATATATCGAAAGCATCCACGAGGGAGGGGCTACCCCAACAGACGATTTCGACGATGAGGTCGAGGGGGATGCAGAGGCCCCACCTCGCCTGTGGGTAGAGCAGCTGAGGGTGTGGCACCAAGAGATCGAAGAAGCACGACTCCAGCTCGAGTAGGAACACGCGGAGCTTGAGCGAGAGATCGAGCGCCACGGAGACGGTGGGCGTGCGCGCGCCGTGGCTCGTGACGTGAACCAGAGGATCATCGAGGATGAAGAAGCCCTCCCACACTTCACCCGGACAAGCCAGAACATCGCTGTTGTGGCGGCCTTGCTCCGGGGGCTTTCAGGGCCCGCGACGCCCGAGGATGGTCGGGCCCATCACGAGATTCGCACACGACTCGAGCGTGCAGCGGCGTAGCAGGCCGAGAGCTCGCTGTCCCAACGACGCGAGCTCAGCACTAGCCAGCGCGCGCCCTCAGAGCGACCCGACAGGGACGTGTCAGTCCACCAGGCGTAGCGAGGCGACAGGGCGCGCGCCGCGGTCCTGATGCATGAGCGTCTCGGTCTCCACCGTGATGCGCGCAACACCCTGGATGCCTGTAGGTGTTCCCATAGTGATGAGAGGGAGGAGGCTAGCCATAGCTACCACCCTTGTCATGGCGGATGCTACGACAGCGGCGAGGACCGAAGCCCGAGCCCCGACTTGCCGGTACCTCAGGCCTTTGGCCGACATATCCTCAACGCCATCTTCTCACCGCGGTACCGACCGTCGATCAACATCCTGAAATACTCTAGGGAAACAAACCCCGGACTGTGGCTCGAGGATTATCGGCTTGCTTGCCAAGCCGGTGGAGCGGACATTGCCAATTTCATTATCCACAACCTTCCATTGTTCCTGGCTGATTCGGCGCGAACGTGGTTGGAACACCTTCCGCCCAACCGAATCCAAAGTTGGGAGGACCTAAACAAAATCTTCGTGGGAAACTTTTAGGGCACGTACGCGCGTTCTGGGAACCCATGGGATCTCAAAAACTGCCGACAGAAGTCCGGGGAAACTTTTCTGGGTACATCCGGTGCTTCTCCCGACAGTGCAATGAGCTCATCGACGTCATAGGAGCTTTCCTGTCCAGGACCGCCTGCGAGTCTCTAGTTCACAAGCTAGGACATAAGGGCCCGCGAACCACCAAGGAGCTCATCGACATCGCTACCAGCCACGCCTCAGACGAGGAGGCGGTCGGGGTGATTTTCGACCGCCCCAAGGGCAAGGCAAAGCGAGACGAGGACGCCGGCGAAGGCGCCTCCAACCGCCCCAACAAGAAGAAGAACAAGCAGCGGCGCGAGGGTCGCTCGTGGCCACCGCCGACCGCAAGGGGGGTTGGAAGCCCGCCGAGGGTACCCCGGACCGCTTCTGCTTTACATTGCAGCCACCACACAAGTGGTCAGCGCTGCCTTGGTGGTAGAGCGAGAAGAAGAGGTACACGTCCTCAAAGTGCAGCGTCCCGTGTACTTCATTAGAGAGGTCTTGTCCGATTCCAAGACTTGCTACTCCCAAATTCAGAAACTCCTGTACGCCGTCCTTATCGCCAAGAGGAAGTTGTGTCACTACTTCGAGTCGTATCCTTTGACGGTCGTGACGTCCATGCCGATCATCTTCTTCTGTAAAGAGAGCGAGTTCAGTTTTGCCATCTCCTCTACAGAGCTCCGGCCAACGCTGGTGCTTATGTTGTATGTGTGTGCGCGCTCTGTTCTCCCTCCCTTCTTCTACCTCTTGTCATAGTATGTGGTCGGCAACACCGATGAGCGGTCGGCTCACCCGTGCCGAAGATCCCGGGGCCAACATTGACATCATGGGAATCCCTGATGAGATAAAAACAAATGTGGAACTTGATTTGCCAGAATCGTGCAGAACTGATAATGGCATCGTTGTCATACCTGTTCGTGCCAATTCATACGGTAAAGGTTTGCCCTATGCTCCTGAAAATTGGACACGTTCTGGTGACATATGGCAATGGAAAGTTGGAAGCACTGGAAATTGGTGATCTTACGCAGCCATCCCGTTTTCGTGACGCTACTCCTAAGAAGTTAGGATTTGCAAGTAGAGTACAAGTTGAAGAATTTGTTAAGAGAGAATTTCCGGATGTTTATCTGGAAGATCCCTGCTGAAGGATACAGGATCCAAAAAGACACCCAGCAAGTGAGGCTCCATGAACCTGAACCTGTGGTGGCTGCAGGTGATCTCTGCAAGCCTAGGAATAGCTTGTGCAATCTTGAAAGAACCTGTGGTGGCTGATCCAGGTGGTCTCTGCAAGACTAGTAATAGCTTGTGCAGTCTTGAAAGAGAAGGCTTTGTTGAATCATCACCAGCACGGGCTTGTAATATCTGCCAGAAAGCTGTCACATATATGGCTCTCGAGTAATCCAGAGGGTAATGTGCACCTCAAGTGTGTAATCCATTTTCATAGTATTGAGCATGTGTTTCTTTCTATAGAATGGCATTTGCACTGATAATGATACTACTTTTACACTAATAAATCTTCCCTCCTTATATCAGGATTCAGGACACTTATTATTTTATCTATCATATATGTGTATAAAACATAACTTGGCTCTTCGTTCTTTTACACTGAACTGGAACATGCTATGTTATTCACTTAGCTGATGGATACTTATTGTATGTTTCTTATCTTTTGCATTCTCCTGCAGGCTATAGAAATTGATGATCTTGATCAGATGGTACGGTTTGCAAAGGAGTTTGATGGAATTATAGTAAGATGTATACAAGACCAAATGCTAGCCACATTGTTCAGAAATGTATCGAACCATTCCACAGCAACACATGCATTTCATTTTTAAGAACGGTGCTCTTCTTGCACTCCCCCAAAACGCACCTCCCACAGACAATCTTCCCCAGAGCGCCGCCAGGTACAGATTCTCTCCAAAACCATGTTTTCTATTGATTTCCCTCACTTCCTGTTGTTTTGGCCTCGTTTTCCCCCAAAATCTTGAACAAACTTGGGGAATCGTTTGGGAAGCAGGGGCTTTTTGGTCAGCTAGGTGTTTTGGGTTGGCGATCTATGAAGAGGCTTTTACCTGTGTACCATTGTAGAAAAATTTAGTTACCTACGAGCCATTAAAATAAATTAAACAGTCACAAGTGTCACTGGTTGAAACTTTTTTTCCCTCCACGCCATTCCGTTCAAGTGGACGGAATGGCATGGTCAGCTGGACAGTTTGATGATATACAGAGCGCTGAAAACTGCAGACTCCTGCCTGGATGCTTGGTCCAAGTTCGTCTGGAACAACAAAGCACCTCCACGCGTCAGATTCTTCGCTTGGCTGTTATCCCAAGGAAGATACGATGCAAAACGAACCTGCAGAAGAAAGGGTGGGGGACAATGCGACATGCGAAGTGTGCCAAGCTGAGGAGGAGACGCCGGTGCACATAATCTTTGGCTGCCCAAATGCTGCTCAATTCTGGAACGCACTACACATCTAGACAGAGCAACATTGGCCAAATTCAGGCTCTGAAGGAGATTAAGCCAATCAGCCGCCAAGTCACATACATGGGAAACACTTCAGTACCTTCCTGCTTTGTGTTACTGGCACATCTGGAAGAGGCGAAACAATGTGTTCTTCAGAAGTGATCGGGTAACTGCAAATTGGAGGCCTTCTTATGGTCTGCTATAGGTTGCCGTGATATGATGCAAGCATCGCCTCTAGTTGGTGCTCAGTTTCGTCAAACGCTATGTAATCTATAAGCGCAGAACTAAAATGATTGTAAAACCTCTGGCTACTCCCAAAGCCACCTTTGATTAATATAACTATCAGATGGGGAATCCCCCCCCCCCCCCCCCCCCGACTTATCAAAAAAATTAAGAACATGTGTGGGCATGTGGCGGAGTAGAAAGGTAATTGCATGATCGATCTGCTGCAGTGGCCCCGTTCGGCTTACCTTATAATCCGGCTTATTCGGCTTCTTTTTTCAACCAGAACAGTGTTTTTCTCTCACAACAATTCAGCCGAAACAGTGTTTTCAGTCAATTTCAGCCAAGCGAACGGGGCCTCTCGCACGTTGTCGACGAAATATGGTCGGCAGTCCACCGAGGGGGGTGCCCGTGGTGGTAGATTATCGGTAGACGGTGCGTGTAATCAGGAACCAGATGGTTACAGAGGCACAAGACACAAGATTTATACAGGTTCGGCCGCCATGTTGGCGTAATACCTACGTCCTGTGTCTCATTATTCTGTATTGATTAAGGTGATCCATTGTAGATGTCCCCTGAGGGGGACCCCTGCCTCTCCTTATATAGTCTGGAGGAGGAGGGTTACAAGTAAAGTATCATATTTGGTACTATTATAATATCTAGTACAACTTGTAATCTTGCCGTGCACGCCTCGATCTTATGGGCCGGGCCACGTCTGATGGTGCGGCCCATGTCTTGTCTTGAGGATACCGGGGGCCATACCCTCACAGCTAGTCCCCGAGCGCCTTGTATCCTTCGAGTAGCGTCGTCTTGAGCTTGCCAGAAGGATGTAAGGG
This sequence comes from Miscanthus floridulus, assembly GCF_019320115.1. Classification (NCBI taxonomy): domain Eukaryota; kingdom Viridiplantae; phylum Streptophyta; class Magnoliopsida; order Poales; family Poaceae; genus Miscanthus; species Miscanthus floridulus. The sequence continues at coordinate 69,140,652 of NC_089594.1, forward strand.
GCTCAAGATAAAATTTGAAAAATATTTCCCTCGAAGTGTGCCCACTTTGACTCTGAGTCAAAAAGAGACACATCGTCCTTGTAGAATCGGAGGTGTTTGAACCATCAGAGCGAGCACATTCACCGCAAGGTGAAGTATGCCCACTTAGTCCCCGAGCCTGGTAGTAGGTGACATAGGCACGTGGTGCCAGGGTCTAAAAAGAATTCCCAGTTAAGTTGAGAATTCAATCATCGTATAGGCGATACAAGATGCACCGGCAGGTGCATCGTACCGATGTAGTCCCCGAGCTTGCTGGAAGGCGAGGTATGAGCCTTGTAGCAAGGTCTAAACGAGAAAGAATATCCCAACTGTATGCGAGTCGCCAGTCGCATGTAGTTGAGACGCAAAGTCCCCGAGCTGTGGTCGGAGAGTGGTCGAGGCAGTCCCCGAGCACAGGTCGAGGGGCGAGCGGTAGAGTCCACGAGTTGTGGTTGGAGAGTTCTCGAGGCAGTCCCCAAGCACAGGTTGAGGGGCGAGCGGCAAAGTCCCCGAGCTATGGTCGGAGAGTTGTCGAGACAGTCCCCGATCACAGGTCGAGGGGTGAGCGGCGAAGTCCCCGAGCATAGCTCGAGATCCCTGCAATATAAATACATAGAACAGTAGTACATGATATACAAAATAATAAATTATGGAGAAAAATCAACGGTGAAGAAATAGCGTATGACGCTCAGTAGTCATTTGCAAATGAGCATGATGTGATAAAGCAGTTGGTGCTTTGTAAACATCAGTGTTAATATGAAGTTTGTGTTTATACTTAATATAAACTACCCGACCAGTTAGTATGTAGCTGAGTCTCCAGTCCTAGCTAGCCCGTTAACCATAACGCGAGGCGCGGAGCCCGTGCACGTGTAGGAAGAACAAAGCGTCTCTAAGGAGCCGCTGCCGACCACCCATAACGCAGAGGGCAGACGCTCGTGCACGTGTAGGGAGGAGCCGGAGACAGGGCCGTCTCTAGAGGCATCGAGCGTCAACATGACTGGTCGAGGATTTGCATTAAGTATAGTTGTATGTTATATTTAAGATGGTATACATGGACAAACGTTATTTGAAGAATAATCATGACAAGGACGTTGTGGAGAAACGTCGTAATGAAAATTATATTAAATATAAATATTAGAAGTGTACTTATCTTTGGATAGAAATCTGGTCGATGGCGATAAAGTTGTCCGATCCTCGTACTTTTTGGCCTGTTGTGACGGTGGTCGCGGTTGTCATAGCGCCGTTCTTCGTGGCGATCATCATTGCAACGTGGTCTGGTGGTCGAGGTGGTCGGAGCTCGGCGGAGCCGCTCGGGACATGGTCGACGTGGTCTAGTGGTCGAGGTGGTCGGAGCTCGGCGGAGCCGCTCGGGACGTGGTCGACGTGGTCTGGTGGTCGGAGCTCGGCGGAGCCGCTCGGGACGTGGTCGACGTGGTCTGGTGGTCGGAGCTCGGCAGAGCCACTCGGGACATGGTCGACGTGGCTCGCTAGACGGCTCGGTCAGCTCACTTGAAGGCTCGTCAAGACTTGCCAGACAGCTCGGATGGTTTGCTTGATGGATCGGCGTGGTCGGACGGCCGCTTCCTTCCATGTAGATGTATATACCTATATACAAGCTACATATGTTGTTGGCTTTTGCATGGCTTCCCTAGATCATGCACGTCTTCTATTGATCGAGTCTTCACTCTTGAGGCTATCGGACACCAGGGCATCATGCATGTAGGCATGCAGTGTGGCTCGATTGGATCTTGTCGTGTGACGACCGCAAGTGCAGTCGGAGTCCTGACAAAATAATCATACGCACATGTAGATATCTAGACACGTATATCGTAGAATATTAATTTAAAGATTAAATAATTGACTTAGCTTATGTGAAGTCAAGGCATCGCCTAATCAGCGCTGATGGAGAATCTCTCCATGGATGCATGCGTATATGCACCAGCCAATCAAATATCTTGGACCAAATATCTTTGATGAGTTAAATCTGACTTGCATATGTATGCGTGTGTACGCGTGCATGCAGCAGCTAGCCATCTGATGGATCATGAACGTGGTCGTGGTCGTGCTTGCTTGACGCGACGCCGATGCTTATATGTCTTGATCGTCGGACTTTGATCTAGTTCGATGCTAGACCAAAACTCACGGAAGTGTGTCAGAGATGAACACAGAGTTGTAGTCGACTTGTTCCCAGTCGATGACGCATCAGCCGAAGCAAATTGCCGCGAGGTCACATCGTGTCACCGCGGACGATGTTGATGAGAAAATCGCCATCTGATTCGCTGGAAGATCAGCACGCACAACCCCTAAAGGGGTCCCCTACCTGGCGTGCCACTGTCGACGAAATATGGTCGGCAGTCCACCGAGGGGGTGCCCGTGGTGGTAGATTATCGGTAGACGATGCGTGTAATTAGGAACCAGATGGTTACATAGGCACAGGACACAAGATTTATACAGGTTCGGCCGCCGTGTTGGCGTAATACCTACGTTATGTGTCTCATTATTCTGTATTGATTGAGGTGATCCATTGTAGATGTCCCCTGAGGGGGACCCCTGCCTCTCCTTATATAGTCTGGAGGAGGAGGGTTACAAGTAAAATATCATATTTGGTACTATTATAATATCTAGTATAACTTGTAATCTTGCCGTGCACGCCTCGATCTTATGGGCCAGGCCACCTCTGATGGTGCGGCCCATGTCTTGTCTTGAGGATACCGGGGGCCATACCCCCACACATGTTTTACCCATTTGCCTCACTCTGGACCCATGCATTACCCCTTGTGCCCTTTCTGACCGTTGCCCACGTTCGCCACGGGCCCGGGCGCAGCTCGGCGGCAGACACATGTGGCCCCAGCTCTCCTCCTCACCTTGTCATATTCTTTTGTGTTTTTTCATGTGGTACTAACCTCACTTCCACTTAGCACTAAACATAGATCTTTAAAAAAATTGATTAATTGCTAGATTATGAATGAATCAGACCCAATTAATTTAACACATGTTGTGTGATATACATATACATAGACACGAACAAAATACAAAAATGTGAAGCCTTAATATAGTTTGATTTCATTTTGCAGAACCTTTTACAGCACGGGATTCCCCCACTATGATCTGCAATCAGCGGCGGACCTAGAAAATATTTCAGGGGGTTGAACAACACTGTTGTCTGATCTTAAGTCTCAGCCCCCTACACTCGAACTTTGCCTAAATCAGGCCCCCTACACTATAGAACTTTGCCTAAAAATTCATTGGGACTCCACATGGGGTTCCACTGCTGCGATATGGGTAGGGGGCTTGAGCCCCCCCCCCCCCCCCCCCCCCCCCCCCCCCCCGCTGTGTCCGCCCCTGTCTGCAATGATAAGGATGTTTGCTGGGAGGTTTATGGCCATGGGCCGGAGCGCAAGGATGTTCCTCGACCTCGAGTGCCTGAAGACTCGCTTGGGCAAGTTGAACCGCCACAGATACATCATAGCGCGCTTGGATAAACTTATCCAAGCAGCACGTATGCATTGCTACTTATCTCCTGATCTCCCGTGTAGGAAACAATTTAGTGGAGACGGTCCTCAAGAACGTATTTATGGCTACTTATCTCCTGATCTCTCGTCTAGGGAAAAAAATTAGTGGAGACGGTCCTCAAGAACACTCATAGGCACCCACCATAGTTGCCACACGTGTCTATTCACACGCATCCAACGCATAAGAGAATTGTAGTTTTGTTTCTAATTATTCCTCTTAAATGTAAGCAATAGTTCAATATGTTGGATGCATGTGCATACACATGTGACGTGAATCTATAGTGGGTGTCCATGAGTGTTCTATGGGGATTGCTCCTACTGACTGCCAAACAGAAACTAAAGTAGAGCTTTGCTTGGTTGCATAGGCGTGTATCCCAGTAGCAGTACATTTTTAGGCCCAGTTTGGAACACGAAAATTTTCCTACATTTTTCTGCAAAATTCAAGTGATTTCTGTAAAATTTCTGCATAATTTCTATGAAATTCTTGCGTTGCAAACGGGCCTGATAACATGCTTGATCAACTGAATATATGAATTAGAATTGTAGTCGCATCAAAATATATACAGGTCATCATCGTTACAGGAGGTCTGTACTGATAACAGCTATGAAACATTATCAAGAATCGACAAAGCTTGTAATAAGTGTTGCACACATACACGGTGGTTTCAGAAAGAGAAGTGTTGCGCACATTATGGTCACTACTACTCGCTACACTAATGTCTCTGCTGTAAAGTTGAGTGCAGAACATGTGTGTATCCTAAGATGAGCAGGAAGGCGATAATTTTAGTTAATTGGCAGCAGAATATATACATATATTATAGTGTGCACACTTGTTTCATCATGGAACCCACGTGCTTCCTCTACTGTAAAGGATCATTGCAGCTATAGCGTGTGGATGAGGCCTAAGGGTATACCTGAATTTCAAGTACAAGCAGTTATTTCACATAATCCACCATCTCATACTTCCACCCTCATTTTTTTAAACTCCTCCCTCATGTTTTTTAATGTAGGGTATGCTAGGACTTTAAATAAAACCAAACTTTGAGGTTTTATGAACCGTTAATCAAATTATGTGAATCATTACTGTTAAAAATATATGCCAATATATTTGTATTCACATAAATTCCGGTCCTTTTTTTAGAGTTCTAAGGCAAACTAAACAACTATGGCCCATTAGCATTGCTCTCAGGACCAAATATGTTCAAACGTTACAGCCCAAATGCGTACAACCCTACACAAACACACATGTCTGCCAGTACCAAAAGAGACACACCAGATGCAAACATACCCAGGGAGCATATATGTCCTTGGCAACATATGCATGTTCTAACATATATTTCAAATGATATTGAATTTGTAACAATCAGTATTATAGTCTAAGACAGCGGCGGATCCAGCAAAAATTTTAGGGGGGGGGGGGGGGGGGGGGGGGGGGGCTGAACAACACATACCTCCGACTGTTGCTCGATCTTAAGTCTCAGCCTCACCTACACTATAAAACTTTGCCTAAAAATTCATGGGGGTTCCACTGCTCCGGTATGGGTAGGGGGGCTTGAGCCCCCCCCCCCCCCCCCCCCCCCCCCCCCCACACGTTGGATCCGCCCCTGGTGTAAGAGGATGTAATGGTGAAATTTACTCTTGATTCTAAAATAATTTTTGAACTCATAACACACCCTACATAGAAGAATAGTACATAAAAGTAATCAAAAATGACTATCTTTACTATCTCTATTCATTTTCTAACACAACACCCATCGGTTATGATAAATTTGTAATTATATGTGTTTTCATCCTTTACATTGCACCTATGTAGGTTTGTAATATGTATTTAGTTAAAAACTTAGCTGAAGTTATATCATATCTTGTTACATCTTGTTTGTGATAGATCTTAAGTTTAATTTAAACTAAGTTGTCAGTGTTATGGGTGTGTGGTATGTTAAAAATTAGTTTTTAATGATTGATAAACTATAAAAACATATATACTTATGCTAGTGTTTGCATGCATACTCAGTATACATGGTGACACAGCATCATATTTACTTTGAATTTAACAATTGGTAATTTAGAAACATATATAATATATTTCATGTTTATTTAATTATTTTCCATACTAGTTCATATTGGCCTAGATTTGAGTTATATTATAGTTTAAGATTTATACTAACCATTGGTGGCGGAGATAGTTAGTTTAAAGGCATATTTATGTGTAATGTTAAATTATCTTTTATAATGACAAAGCTTGGTAGTCTAGATGTAAATTTAAGGGGTTATTTATGTTTTTTTATAATGGTGGAAGTGGATAATCTTTTTAGAAAACAAAAAAAGATTTAGTGGCTATTATTCTCTAAAATGATTAGAATCGATTTAATTAATGATCCGATGTTTCTGATTCGTATGATAATTAATATGATTTATCTTTATTTTATAGCATATATTGTGGAAATTAATGTGGATTTTTTGTTGAGGGCCTCTAGTTAGTAATGTTAACACATGTGTCTTCATCTTTTGTATTTCACATCCGTAGGTCTTTAATATGTACTTAATTGAAACATAAGCTTAATTGAAACAAAAGCTTACATTATACCAGCACGTGTTGCATCTCTTTCTATGACATCACGAGTCCATAGTTTTGGCTATCAACTTTTAATCTTTTCAGTTGTTGCAATTCTTTTATCCATGTGTTAAGTTGAAACTTCATGTGCCTCTTTATATCCTTATTAATTGATAGGAATAAATATTTTGGTGAAAAAATACTCTTCAAGATTACTGCAGTTCCTTTTCGGGCGGCTATAGGACAGATGGCCCCCTATAGGTAGTAGGATGGGTGGCACCGCTCAGATAGTGGCCAATCCTCCTAACTGCGTGCGGGCCGGGCTTAGAGCACGTGAAACTCATCACTACCTCATAAGGGCGTTGAGACCATAGCCCAATTTATTTAATTAAGTCTCCAAATATAATCATCTTCTATTTCAGATTTCTCGCTAGGCAAAGATGAAGAGTCATAGCAATAAGTCCTACTTTAATAGTTGTGATTTTTAATTTTAGACGTTGTTTATGCAACCTTAACTTTTTTTTCCGTCCTCTGCCACTGTCTACACGATTGTACATAGGATTTATACTTACTTTTAATTTTACATGTGTAGAAGTGTGTAATGTAGAAACACTTTGTGGTTATTGAATTATTTACCATAATTATTATATTGGTATTGGACTTACATTTGAGGGATATTTTAGTTTGGTTTTTTATAAAGCTAAGCAATTTAGACACAAATTAAATGTGTTACTTTATATTATGTTTCGTAATGGCATATGTGAGCAATTTAAAAGCAGATTTCGGTGTTACTTATATGAAGCATGTAACAAATAATATGAAAGCTCCAGTATAATATTAAAAAAATGCCAAAAGCATTCTGGTGGGCTGCCGTCGCCATTCACCGGGAGTCTCGAGACCCAGCAGCATCTCATTCTTCTCCTCACGCCCAACCACCGCATCTCATTCTTCTCCTCTGGTCCTCGCGTCCTCCTCGTTCGGCAGAGATCTTCCACGGTCGTTGTGGCGACACACGGTGCGGCGAGAGGAGGGCCCTGACCTGAGCAGGGCCACCAAGGACGTCGAGCTTGGAGCCCAAGTGGTGGGAGTTTGTGGAGGTACTTCCCCACAACTATGCTATATGTTCGGCTGGAGGAGGGTCATGTTCGCTGGTTGGTTTCAGGCAGGTTTATTTAATCAGCTAATAATATTTTTCTCTCATAACAAATTAGCATCAGTCAGTCCAAACCAGCTTAGAAACTAATCAGCGAACACGCCGAAAGCCAATCGTTCCAGCTGCTACTGCTGCCAACCTGTGACACAAAGACACTGTAGTTATAGTACTATCAGACTGAAGCACACGAGATTGTTTGGACGAAAAGTGTTAGGGCCCGTTTGGAAGTTGGTATTCAGGCCTAGGATTTGGCATTGGCATTGAATAGCCCCAATTCCGTTGTTTGGATGGTCTTGGTATTCGCAAGTGGAAACGAGCTCCAAAACAGCCCAGTATTCGCCTTGCCTGTTCGAGCCTGCCCACGATACCGAGGCCTCCCCCTCCGTATTCACTAGAATCCGGACCCTTTTTCCTGTACGAAAAAACAAGAGCCACCACAGTGCGAGGGTGCATGATCTCCCATAGGACGGGCAACGGGCGGCGGTGCGAGCACGCCTGAGCTCCCATAGGGCGAACGGTGGCAGCATGAGCTCCTGTAGGGCAAGCGGAGGCGCAAGTGCGCGTGAGGTGGCCGCCCAGCGCCCAAGATCCCCGTGACGGCCAGCGCCCGAGATCCCCCATTGGTGCCGCCTTCTTCCCCATGGCGGTCGAGCTCCCCCATCGGTGCCCCCTTATTCTTCTCCATCGTCTGCTGCGTGCTGAGATCCACCATGGCCGGTCGAGCTCCCCCATCGCTGTCCCATTCTTCACCACGGTTGGTCGAGCTCTCTCATGGCTGCGGCTGCCAAGATCCGCCCGCCATGACCGGGGTCGAGCTCCCTCGTTGTGGCTGGGGTCGAGCTCGTCACATGGCGTGGTGGAGCTCCTCCTGTCATTGCCCGCCGTGGTGGCGTTTCAATTCCATCCTTTTGCATCCAAACAGGAAACAAATTTGATCCACTTGCTAGGATTCCAAAAGCTAATTCAATGGTCATCCAAACAATAATATTCGAATTGTACCCATTTCAATACCATGGCTACTTTGGTATTGAACCCAATTCAATTCCAGCTCCCCCAATATCTACATCCAAACGGACCATTAGTATTTTTACCCAATTCCATTCTAGTGAGCGTTCATTAGCAACTAAACCAGCGAACGATCCGACCAGCGCCCGCGCCTGATGACCGCCCAGTCCACTCTCCTACATGCTTTTCCATGTTGCTGACATCATCTAAAAAAGCAAACCATTTATTTTGAAATTGTTGTAACTTCCGAACGCTTTATCCAATTTTAATTCAGTTCTTCGTGCCAAGACGAACAAAACTAGATCCCACTTGAATATGTTTTGAAGATTTTTTTTTCCTAATAACAATTTATGTGTATTAAATTATAACATATAACTTACAACTTATGCATACAAGTTGTATTGGTTAACTTATATATACAAGTTGTATGGAATAACTTATTTACACAAGTTGGGTTTCATAACTTTTTGTGTTTCTAACTTTTGGTATAAGTTATAAGTTAATCCGTTTCTTCGTGTTAATAACTTTTGTTTTTGTAAGTTTTGTCATAAGTTATAAATTAGTTCATTCATTTGTGTTTAACAACTTTTGTAAATGAGTTGTGTTTCATAACTCTTGCGTTTCTAAGTTTTCTCATAAGTTATATGTTATAAGTTATACGTGATAAGTTATATGTTCTAAGTTATATGTTATAAATTAGTACACATAAATTATTATTAAAAAAATCTTTGAAACATATGTAAGTAGGGTCTAGTTTTATTCATCTCGTCGCGTAGAACACACTGGTGCAGACAAAAGTGAAAATAGACACATCGTTTGGAAGTTATAGCATTTTAAAATTATTGTGTTTGCTTTTTCTGTGTTGTGTCGTGGTGACATCATGGACAGAGAAAGGGAACGAGAGTAGGAGAGGCAACTAGAGTAGGAGAGACAGTGAGGTGTAACACCCTCGGTGTTATGCCCTAAACCAACTACTAAATTATATCACGAGCATCATATTTATGTGTTAATACATGTGATAAAGTGTGTAAATTAATTTATGTAACTCGAAACAATCAACAGAAATGTGAAATGAAAGTTAATTCAGTAGTCATGTTATATCACTTAAGGTTGAAAACCAAATTTTTAAGAAAAAATGCTATGAAACATGTATGTGATACTTAAATAAAGTTGAAGTACAACCTTTGTAGATGGCAATGAAATACTTGCGGTCGAAAAATGATATTACTAGCTAATAATTCCACTAGCTTAGAAATCGCAATTAGAAATTAAAATCAGCTCTAACACTTAGAAATTTTCAAGTCTGTCAACAGCTGGACATTGCTATGTTTAGCAATTTATTTTGAGGAATCAGGTTTAGGAGTGATGTACTGTTAAAGCCCAATTTGATAGTCTTATATATTGTCTGGAGTGTAGTGAAGACCATTTAAGTTTAGGAGCAACGATTTAGTTGTAGTGAGAGCTTTAATATTCGTGCACGACACGTTCTCGGGAGAGTTCGCCGTGTGCGCGCAGTCACCGTGCCTCAGGGGCGCGTCACCGCCGCGTCGGTGCGCTTTGCACGTGCACGCGCGTTGCCGCGCTTGATAGGCCACACGGCTGCCCTATCTTGGCCTCCTTGGCTCGACTACGTGGAGTTGTCGTTGCTGCCGCTCGCACGGCGGGGTGGCGCTGCCCTGCTCCGCACGCTGACGTGCCACCACCGCCTCGTGCCATGCCGCAGTTGCTGCCGCTGTAGTCTCATCCGTCGAGCTCGCGTCTGTCTGTTGCGCCCGCTCCTCGCCGCTGGCCCAGTTTGATGCCGCGCACACGTGGCCTGCTCACCGTCACTTGCCATTTATGGCACTGCGGCCGCGCGGGCCATGGTCGATCGGGGACGCGTGTGTTGTTCGTTGCCCCTACGTTGGTACATTTGCATCGCGTTGCCCACGTCCCGCCGAGCCAAAGCAGTGTCGAGCCCACCCGTTGCCCCATCACTTCTCTCTCTCTCCCTCTCCGCTACTGCCGTCCGAGCTACGCCCACGTGGTTAGCTTGTGAGGGATCACCTCACCTCAATTCAGTGCGTCTGTAGTTTAGTCATCACACCTACTTGCTATCCGACCCTACCAAGCCATGATGGAGGCGCTGCCAAGCTTCAATTTTGGAGTTTCCCTTCGCTGTGCCATTAAGGCCAGGTTCAGCCGTGGCCGAAGGCTACCAACCACCGCACCATCCCACGCCCAGCCAACTATGCCACGAGCTTGACGTCCACCTCCACTGCACCCTACGCTCATCGCTAGCACCTCTCCCGCCTCGCCGATGCTGTTGACACGGCCGCGCTATGGCAGAGCACCGCCGCCTCTCGCTGGCCGCACGTGGTCTGTCCTGCTCGAGGTATCTCTGACCGAACCATCACCACAGCCGTGACTAGGGTAAGCTAGTGATACTCTCATGCTAGCCAGTAGCGGCGCGTTGGTCTAGGGTAGCCGGTACGGTCGTGCCACCGTCACTTGCGGCCGCTCACCATGGTCGTCACTCCCGCAAGCTCTGCCACTACCGTAGCTTTGGCTAGTGTAGGCACTTGGGCTCTAGGTGCAGGTCGGCCCGCTAGCTGGGCCGAGGCGGGTCCTAATTGGTCGGCGTGGCCATCCAGTGCCGTGTCCACCGTGCCGACGCGCGCAGGGGTGGCTAGGCCCCCCCGATGCAGAGGTGAATTATTACAGGGTCATTAGTGCATGATTGCTGACCGCGTGAATAATGCGCATAGTGGCCGTGTGATTTCATTTAAGCGCGGGGACTTATGTGCAACTACGGCAGCGCGCGCGGGCTCCCCCGCGCGTGGGCCGCGTTCGTGCGGTCGAGCCATCGTAGGTCGTACCTCGTTGGGCCGCGAGGCCAAATTGCCTTTTCTTTTTCCTAAGAAAATAGAAAGTCTTATATTTTACATTCTAAGCTAAACTTTGGAAATTAATATCAATTCGCTTAGATGTCCAAAAATCGTGAAATAAATTTTGTTTAGTTCCTAAAAATGTTGTTTATCTGATGGCATAGTTAGTTTATGCATGTCCGAGTTGACACTAAGGCCTATTAAATCAATTGCGAGTGTTTAGTATTATTTAGATTAATATTTGTAGGAATTTTTGTGGCAAGTAGGTAATAGTTTTGTCCATGAAAATTTTACAGTAGCTCCATAGTATTATTATGTGCCATCTGTAATTTTTGTAGCTCCATAATAATTAGTTTTCTAAGGTAACTAATGAGCCCTAGTTTATATATATAGTAAATAAAATGAAATAAAGAAACACCTAGGGATTTTATAACTAAAACATTGTGAGAAATTAGCGCCTAGTTCGACAACTTGGATACGTGGCCTAGTACGTTAATCGTCAGCGCTAGCTCGTTAGCTTGAGAGGCGTAATCGTATTTTATGAGTTGCGATTGTCATTGATTATTTACGTCCCTGTGCTGCATCCACGTATTTCATGATAGGAGCGATGTTGGATCGCGGAGTCATCAGGAGTAGCGGAAGCAGATGGTGACTTGATGATAATGCCACCAAGATGAAAGCTAACTTGGTTTTATTTTATCCAGACAAGCCCCGGTGCATAACCCCTATTATTCTGCACTTTATTTTATGCTTGTGTATTAGGTTTAAGGAGTTGAATGAAACCCACTTGCATATATATATATATATATATATATATATATATATATATATATGTCCTTATCCTATGAGTTTTACTAGTATGACAGGATCGTGTATATTGCTATGCTACAGGACTCCGGTAGAAGTCGAGTGATTGTCTATCACTCGCGAGAGATAGAAAAGATATTATTGTTGTTGTTATATTACTATCACATAGAAACTATATGAATGATAATTGGAGACCGGTGGAATGGTACTTGGATCTGAATTTGGTTTGGCATTTGAGCGAGGCTCGGATTACGCTTGTTCCGCCTGTGTCGGTTAAGGATCGTCCGTTGCATTGAATTCTAGTCAAGTCACAGACGTATTATCTTGAACACATACTTTTTTATGGGTGCATGGATGACTCATTGCCCTCTTGTCATGGGTTCTGGCTCTTTTTGGACCGACTAATTGGAGGTGGGGATGGTGGAGGTCTAAGCACTACACTGAGTCCGGAACTCAGGTGTGAGGGCTTGGAGTCTAAATTTGGATGGAGACCTAGACCCCTTGATAGGAGAGTGGTGGGTTGGTCCTGCTTGTGTCTGGGGTACAAGCACGGTGTGTGTTTTGGGGTATCCAGCTGGACACATTGATTCACGAATCGCCAGGTAATGTAGTACGACTTGTCTACAATCTAGCACCGTAGTAAGAACTAGAATATGAAAGAAGGAAAAATGGTTCTGATTGCTTACCACCTGCTTGAAAGTAGCACAGGTGCTTACATAGAATGGTAGTTAATGAACTAATGATGACTACTAATGAAACTGAATATAAGGACGCGCGCTTAGTAATGCTTACTGCAGATGCAATAACCCACAAGCTAGATAGTCTTGCATATCCTTGAAGTCTTTTCTTTCCTTCTAACGGGTAAGTCTTGCGGAGTACAATTGAGTACTCAGGGTTTGTTCTATCCTGTTGCAGGTGACAGGAACATGTGGAGCTGGCACTTGCGTGTGGAAACCTCCTGGTGGGCTCAACGAGGATTTTCTTAACGTTGCGGACATAGAATTTAATTGAAACTTTCACCCAAAATGTTTTACAATGGAAAAACTTATAAATTGCTGTGATGTATATAATGTATCATCATGTTAATATTTAACTTATCATTAAATGATTTTATTTCCGCTGAGACTCTGATAACATGATTATATTCCGTTGTTATAAACAATAAATATTATACTCTGATGTTGCATGAAAAGTGATGCAGGAAATGGCTGAATTTTTGTAAGCTTTATTCTCTCATTTATGATCCTGATGGAAAAATATGAATTTTTTGGTTCTCTCATGGGGTGTGCTCGACGAAACTGCCTAATGTAGCTCACCTTCGGGGTGCTTAGGGTCTAGTGGAAGATAAACACTTCCGTAAGTGTCTTGTTTTGGGCGGTTCTACCACATGTGGGGTGCACGGGATGGGTGTTTCCCAAAAGGGAAAGAGGTGGGATTATTTTTCCTAAAATGGAAAGTTTGATTGGTCGGAAAATCGATCGCTTGATTAAGTTTGAGTGGGCGTTCGCCAATTAGTGGCGTCGTATTTTTTAGAGGTGTAATAACAAAACAGATATATATATATATATATATATATATATATATATATATATATATATATATATATATATATATATATATATACTAGTCTTTCCTTTGTATAGTCAAAAAAAAATGGGCAACTTCATGGACATATACTCCCTTTGTCTAAAAAAAATGATGTTTTGACTTTTAGACTTCTTTGGCCGGTAGTTTTATTTAAAATTTTTATATAAATATTATTTATTTTGTTATGAAATATTTTATCATTATAGATAATGACTTATTTATTTTATTATTTGCATAAAAATTAAATAAGACGAACAGTCAAACAAAAAATTTAAAAACATCACTTATTTTGGGATGGAGGAGTATATGTTTGGTAGAGACATGTACTTTTTCAACGAAGGAGTAGTGTTTTTCTCTTACAACAAATCAGCGAACAGTATTTTTCATCTTGTCTTTTCAACAAAGCGAACATTGGCATTGGCTGCTACTCACCGATCTTTTTGAATTTTAACGCCACCATATGTCAAAATTTCCTTGATTTCCAAATTTTGCACGCTAATAAGGTGCATTCCACTAAAGCAAATATTTTAATTTTAATCCAAGGTGACCACATGTGTATATGACTCTTCGTCCGAAATCGAACGGTTTCTTAAAAAAACAAAAAGAGGCTACCACTGCCACTCTGCCGTTTGCCGTTATATTTTAGTTTAAGTTTTATTCTAACCATTGGTGACGGAGATAGGTAATTTAAAGGAATATTTAGGCGTAATGTTAAATTATCTTTTATAATAACAAAGCTTGGTAGTCTAGATGTAAATTTAAAGGGTTATTTATGCTTTTGATAATGGTGGAAGTGGGCAATCTTTTTACAAAACAAAAAATGTTTAGTGGCGATTATTCTCTATAATGATTAGAATCGTTTGAATAAATGGTCAGATGTTTTTTATTTGTATCATAATTTCTAGAATTTATCTTTATTTTATAACATATATTGTGGAAATTAATGTGGAGATTCTGTTTAGGGCCTCTAGTTAATAATGTTAACACAAGTGTCTTCATCTTTTGTATTGCACATCCGTAGGTCTTTAATATGTACTTAACTGAAACATAAGCTTACATTATACCAGCACATGTTGCATCTCTTTCTATGACATCACGAGTCCATAGTTTTGGCTATCAACTTTTGATCTTTTCAGTTGTTGAAATTCTTTTATCGATGTGTTAAGTTGAAACTCTAGCACTTAGACCAACTTTTGGAGCCTCTTTATATCCTTATTAATTGATAATAATAAAGATTTTGGTGAAAAAAAAAACTTTCCCATAGTTTCTTTAATTAGATCTCCAAGTATAATCATCTTCTATTTCAGATTTCTCGCTAACCGAAGATGGAGAGTCATGGCAATAAGTCGTGCTTAATAGTTGTGATTTTGAATTTTAGATGTTGTTTATGCTACCTTAACTTTTTTCCGTCCTCTACCACTATCTACACGATTGTACATAGGATTTATACTTACTTTTAATTTAACATGTGTAGAAGTGTGTAATTTTTTTTTGAGAATGTGTAGAAGTGTGTAATGTAGACACACTTTGTGGTTATTGAAATATTTACCATAATAATCATATTGGTACCTAGACTTCAATTTGAGGGATATTTTAGTTTTATTATAAAGATGAGTAATTTAGACACAAATTAAATGGGTTACTTTATATTATGTTTTATAATGGCAGATGTGAGCAATCTAAAAGCAGTTTTAGGTGTTACTTAGCATTATTTTTAGTGACTAAGTGGGTAATTAGAAGCAAATTTATGGGGTTATCTTAAACTATCTTCTAAAATGGCTACTTGAGTAATTTAGATGCAAATTTATGAGATTACTTTATGTACTTCACTAATGACAAAGTCATATTTTTTTAGAAAATTGAATAGACTGAATAACTATTATTAGTGATGATAATTTGAGTATCTCAAATCAAAGAAAGATGTTTTCTAATGTTTATGAGAATTTATAAGATTTATTTTTCCCCTTGCGCATGTCATGAGGATTAACATATGGTACGCATGTCATGAGGATTAACATATGGTACGCATGTCATGAGGATTATAAAATGATAAAGAGGCTCCCTTGGGGCCTCCAACCAGTAGCAATATATAGATTAAGATTCGTTCTACCTATACCGAAGCAGATGTAGATATGTAGCATTTAGGAGGCTTTGTGGAACTAGTCTGTGTTTAGATCCCTTCTAGATTGAAAAATGGACACTGTAGCACTTTCGTTTGTATTTGACAAAAATTGTCCAATTATGAACTATTTAGGCTTAAAAGATTCGTCTCGTCAATTACGGACAAACTGTGCAATTAGTTGTTCTTTTTACCTATATTTATTGCTCCATGCATGTGCCGCAAGATTCGATGTGACGGAGAATCTTGAAAAATTTTGGATTTTGGGTGGGATCTAAACACCCCCTTAGTCAAAAATAAATTGGGCAACTTCATTGACATACGTTATGTTAGGTAGAGACATGACTAGTCATCATTGGCACTGGCTACTACTCACCAATCTTTTTGAATTTTGACGCAGCCATATATGTCAAAAATTCCTTGATTTCCAAATTTTACACGCTAATAAGGTGCATTCCACTGACGGAAATATTTTAATTTTAATCCAACCAGACCGCACGTGTATTTGACTCTTTAGCCCAAAAATCGAACGATTTTTCTAAAAAGGACAAAAAAAAGATTAAATAAGAGGTTACCAACTGCCACTCTGTCATTTGCCGTTACTGAGTGCAGTAAAAAAAAAGACAGCTCAGATATAAACAGGCTCAGGAGGAATGTGGACGCCATCACATGCTCCCGTGAGACGACCGCATGGACAGCGGCGAGAAGGGGAACGTGGTGACCGACGTCTGGGTCCCACCGTCCCACCCGCCGCCGGCCGCGGCGGCGCGCTCGAACGACGACGACGGGTACGAGTGCACGAAGTCGTCGAATCCCACCTCGCCGGAGTACGCCAGCAGCATCGGCGGCGGGGGCGGAGGCTCCGGCACCTCGCCGGCCTCCCCGCCGTCAAGGTACCACGCCACCTCCCGCATCGTGGGCCGCGACGCCGGCACCGGATGCGAGCACCACAGCCCCACCTTCACGGCCGCGGCCGCCTCCGCGAAGTCGTACGCGCCGGCGAGCCGGGCGTCCACCACCTTCTCCACCTCCCCGGCCGCGTACCGCTCCCAGGCCCACTCGGACAGCACCAGCTCCTCGGGCTCCGCGCGGGGCTCGATGGGCCGCCGCCCGGCCACCACCTCCAGCACCAGGGCGCCGAACGCGAAAACGTCGGCGGCCGCCGTGGCCTTCCCCGTCCGCGTGAGCTCGGGGGCCAGGTACCCGAGCGTGCCCACCACGCGCGTCGTGCTCGGGTTGGCCCCGCGCTCGTGGAGCTTGGCGAGCCCGAAGTCGCCGAGCCGCGCCGACATGTCGGCGTCGAGGAGCACGTTGCTGGCCTTGACGTCGCGGTGGAGGACGACGCTCTCCCACCCTTCGTGCAGGTACAGCAGCGCCGACGCGACGTCGCGGAGGATGCGGTACCGGACGGGCCAGGTCAGGCGCGACGCCTTGAGGTGGTCGCCGAAGAGGTGGCGGTCCAGGCTGCCGTTGGGCATGTAGTCGTAGACGAGGAGGAGGTCGCCGCGGCGGCGGCACCAGCCCTGGAGCTGGACGAGGTTGCGGTGGCGGAGGCGGCCGATGGACGCGATCTCCGCCACGAACTCGGGGAGCCCCTGCCGGGACTCGTGGTTCACGCGCTTCACGGCCACGGTCTCGCCAGACTTGCCCCGGAGCACGCCGCGGTACACCTTGCCGAAGCCGCCGGATCCCAGCACCTCGCGCTCGCGGAACCCGCGCGTCGCGCGCCGGAGCTCGGCGTACTTGAACCGGTGCGGGCCGTAGTCGAGCTCCCACGGCTCGATGATGTCGCGGTTCTTGTACCGGTACGCGCCGTACGCGCCGGCGCCCGCGAGCACGACGATCGCCACGAACGCCGAGAACGCGACGGCGAGGATGAGCGAGGTCCGGTTCTTGCCGCTCTTGATCCGCGGCAGCGACGGCAGCGACGAGAGGTCCAGCGCCGGCGCGGCGCCGCCGCCGAGGCGGAAGCTCCATCCCCTGACGTAGTGTGAGCTCGCGAGGACCCCCGTGGACGCCGAGAATCCCACGTACATCTGCTCGCGGAAGATCCCGGACAGGTCGACGCGGAAGGAGATGAGCGGCGCGGCGGGCTTCCCCGCCGTGCCGTTCGCGATCGAGACGTTGAGCACCCCGGCGGCGCCGTCGTAGTCGACCCAGGCGGTGGTGTCCCCGTCCTTGAGGTTGAGCGGGTCAGCCTTGGAGGACGCGTTGGAGATCAGGCTGTTGAGGTTGACGCCGACGTGGTTGCCGTTGACGTCGTCGAACTCAAAGTCCTGCACGGTGTCGAACTCGACGGCGAAGAGGTGGTTGGTGGCGTTTCCGACGTCGGCGGCGCTGAGAAGGCCCAGGTACTGGCTGGGCAGCGCGCCGGGCATGCGCGGGTCGGGCGCGACCACGAACGCGAACCCGTGGCCGCCGAGCTTCGGGAACTCCGGGACTATGGTGAAGGCGAACTGCGTGGAGAAGGACGCGGCGGTGCCGTTCGGCCGGTCGAGGAAGCGGAGCGGGGTCGGGTAGAAGGCGTGGCCCAGGAGCTTGGACGTCTCGTTGGTGAGGCGCAGGACGCCGCTCGGCAGGACCTCGGTCGCCGACGTGCCGTTCAGGTTCAGACTCGGGTTCTTGCCGGCGCCGCTCGCGCTGAAGCCTTTGTAGGTGAACTCTTGGGAGGCGGCGACGGCGAGGCTGGCGAGGAGGAAGAGGAAGGAGAGGAGGATGGGGGGCTTGGGTTTCTTGGAGCTTGACATTGGAGCGATGGAGTGCGGGGAGGAATTAATGGGGATGGGGATGAATCATAAATGGAGGAGGAGGTGGTGGTTTTGTAGCAGGCCTGCTTCAGTTGACGAAATTTTTTAGGAAATGGAACCGTAGCATTTTTGTTATTATTTAATAATTAGTGTTTAATCATATAGTTTGTTCGGGAGACCGTAAATGATCGTGGATTATTTACTGCTGGCTGGTTTGATGTGAAAGAAAAACACTGTTCTCGACTGGAAATTTACGATCGTTTACGAGCAAACGAACAGGCTAGTCTAATTAGGTTTAAAAGATTCGTCTCGTGAATTTTATCTAAACTGTGTAATTAGTTTTATTTTTTATTTATATTTAATGCTTCATACATGCGTCAAAGATACGATATGACAAGAAATCTTAAAAAAATTAACAAAATTTTGGAAACTAAACACTACCTAGGGCCCCGTTCAGTTGCCAAAAAATTTTGCACAGTAACTGTCACATCGAATCTTGCGACACATGCATGGAGTATTAAATGTAGACGAAAAAAAACTAATTACACAGTTGGTCAAGAAATCACGAGACAAAACTTTTAAACCTAATTAGTCTATAATTAGATACTAATTACCAAATACAAACGAAATGCTACAGTGAGCCAAAATCCAAAATTTTTTTTTATCTAAACGGGGCCTAGGTAGGAGGAAGAAAGGGAGAGGAGTATGCGTGTGGCTGGCAGTGGCTTTGACTGCCTCACTGTGGATCACCAGCAGCACCTGATATGATAATTATTATTATATCATTATTATTAATGGCACTGGGCATATAGCAACACGCGGGTATATTATTAATAACTATGCTTTTACTGCTATCTTCACTTTTGGTTTTGCTCATTTTCAATTGTTGCTTTTCAACCCAGTCAAGCAGAATTTGTCTCGTATGTTGGAACGCAAACTTAATTAAGCGACGGGTTAGCGCGCGACCCGTCTTCCACACCATGCGTGCCTCCTCCCACGCCCCACGTGCGCTCCCGACCATGTCGCTTGCTGCCGCCGTGGCAGAATCGTTGGAAATAACGTATTTACCGAAACGTTTATCTCTCACTAAACATAAAGCACCCTAAGAGCAAGCTACATCAGACGGATTTCGTCGAACACACCTTAAGGAAGAGCCCAAATAATCCACATTTTTTCCCGGGATCCAATAATGAGAACAAGTTTACATTCTTAATCCATTTCATACATCTATAATTCTTAGAAATATATTATTATAGTACCAAGTTCAGACAGTGGAAATTAAACAGCAGAATTGAAATAAACATCTATCGGTAATAGACAAGGATCCGTCTGTGCCCACCAAAAGAATCATTCACACAACAGCTACTCCTCAAGCTGCACCTGTAAAGGGTAAATAAACACTGAGTACACAATGTACTCGTAAGACTTATCCGACTAGTAGAAATAATTTCCCGACTCCAAGAAATATGATAAGCTTTATGGTTTGCTGGGTTCCTTTTTTCGAAAATCAATACTAATAGTGAATCCTTATGTATGTTAATTATTAGCATTCATGATTAGTTCATTATCTAACCATTGTATGTAAGCATATGTTCTACTTTCAAGTAAGAGTTGAGCAAACTGTTCTATTTCACCACTTTTCATCTTTCAGTTCTTACTAAGGTGCTAGACTATAGACAAGCCGTACTAGATCGTCCGACGATTCGTGAATCAATGTGCCCAGCTGGGTACCCTAAAACACACGTCTCGCTTGTGCCTTGGCACAAGTAGGACCAACCCGCCACTCTCATGTCATGGGGTCCAGGTCTCCATCCAAACTTGGACTCCAAGCCTCCACTCCTAAGTCCCAGACTCAGGGCGGTGCTTAGACCTTTACCACCCCCGCCTCCAATTAGTCGGTCCAAAAAGAGCCAGAACCCACGATAAGAGAGCAACAAGCCTTCTCTACGCCCATACACAAGTATGTGCTCGGGATAATAAATATATGACTTACCTAGAACAAAATGCAATGACCGGTCCTTAACCAACATAGATAGGGAAACAGTGTAACCAAGCTATGCTCCATTGGCCACAGGACACAACCTCTTACACCCACCAATACCCAAACCATATCCTTGCCCGATCTCTATTTTTTCTTTCATCATTTTATCAGGAGTGATAATAATAATCACCTATTGTGAGTAATGGCAGGTTACTCATGCTACCAAAATCCTGAGCATAGCAACTACTCGACCTATGCTAGTAGGACTCATAGGTAGGTATATCTATGCTTGTAGTTTTCATAAAATGCATGTAACGTAAATGCACAACACATATATATATTCAGTGATCCTTCAAAATAAGGGTTATGCATTGGGGCTTGCCTTGGGCAGGCAGGGTGTCAACAAAGTCAGCAACTGGTGGCTCCGGGGCTTGCTCCTGTACGAGAATCTCCTCCTCGTACTCCTTGATGATCTCCTTGTACCCCTGCTCACCTCCAGGCACGAACTCTACCAACACATTATCTACATGCATGAAATGGTAATGCAACACTTAGTAATACGGCAACAACAACTCTTAAAATAAGAATACATCTATTAAGCTACTAAGCTAGCTCTACCGACTAAGACGTTAAGTTACCTATTATGACCACTAAACAGGTATGAAACATTGCATGTATTATCTTAGCAACTAACGGCATTCTTACTCTTAATATCGATTTACTATATATCATAAGACAAAGAGTACTAGCTACCCTATTTATCAACCTATTCTGAATGGAGGTGGCCGGGAAGGCAGTGGCGGTGAAAATGGGGTGCGAACGGGATGGAGGGGAACAGGGCAAAGACACAGTGCCACGGAATTGAATGGAGGTGGATGGTGCGAGGTGAATTGGACGGGCGTTGTCGTTTGGTCTTAACGTGGCCGACGGCGGGGAATCTCCAAATTGAAGCTTGACATGGTATGGCTACAACAGTGGGTGAGCTTGGAGTGTAGCTAGGTTCCCAATTGTGCTTCTGGCGTGCACAATTGCTCATATTTGACCGGTGCTGCGAGCTAGCCTTGGCATGGCTCGGTGACGCCGGCGCGACACCATTAAAGGCGGAGGTGACTGGGGAGCGTAGAGTGGCGCACGTTGCTCAATAGAAGTGGACAAGGACACACAGGGAAGGTTACACGTGCGTGTATGAGTCGGCACGGCTCATGCGGCCGTAGCGCCATAATTGGCAAGCCGACAGTGACACGACCATGTGCCAGTGCAGTAGGCGCGCGCAGCAACGGCAGCGACGACACGACGCAAGCAGTGGGTGCACACGATGTGGCGACGCGACGCAAAGGAATGAGCACTTGCTGGCGATGACTGCAACGGCCATGCGATGCCACATCACCCGTGCGCAACGATGATGGCGCCAGGTGGAGCAAAGTCGGCATAGCACAACGCGGGTAGCCCTAGGGCACCAACAGCGATGCCAGCGCAGTGTGCATCATGTCGGAGAGGAGGCCCACGGCCAGCCAAGGCTGTCGACCACCACAGCCAGCCAAGCTTGGCCAAGCATGCACGCTCACTCGCACGGCCAACACGTCGACGATGGCATAGGAGTATGGTGACCGTGTCCACACGATAAAAACCGGCCAGGAATGTCATGCGAACGATTTTTAAAGCGTTCGAAAAAACCCAAAACGTTGATCTAATCACCAAACCACCTATGTAATTCCTAAGAGGGCATATTAAGCTACTAAAACAAGCCATGAAACTACATCACTACTTTATACAATTCTCCTACAAAAATTATCAAACATAGCTTTTCCAAGCCACTTTTTAGATTTACAAAATCGACTAACTCTTGATCGGATTCATGTCAAATTCGATTTCCAAGCTATTAGGTATGCTAGCTAGTGAATTCGCTTTTCGATCGCAGGTATTTCATCGTCACCTACATAGTTAGTACTTCTAACTTTACTAAAGTCTCGTATATACATTCTATAGTGTTTTTGTTCAATAAAAATTCACGAACATCCGTACTTAGAAATTTTTATACATTACGAACGACCTTTCGTTAAGCATTTTCATTGGTCATTTTAAGTTATGTACTCTGATTTACACCCTATATTACATACATTTACACATAAATATGATGCTCTTGTAGTGTTTTAGCAAAAGATTGTACAGGATAACATCGAGGGTGTTACAAATCTACCCCCTAAAACAAAATCTCGCCCCAAGATTTCATGTGCCTAGTGTGGGAAAAAAGGTAAGAAATACATTTCAAAAATAAACAACTACCTCGATGAACTAGAAAGAAGATAGGGATAATGCTCCAAGATGTAACTTTCTTGCTCCCACGTTGCTTCATCTTCCGAGTGCTTTTGCTAGTGAACCATGTAGAACTTCACCACATTGTTCCTAGTCACTCTTTCTTTCTCATCTAAGATCTTGATAGGATGTTCAATATACATCAAGTCAGGCTAAAGGGGAAGTCCTTCAATTCCCATAGCTTCATTAGGTACCCACAAACATTTCTTCAACTGAGATACGTGGAACACATCATGTGCTGCTGATAAAATATCTAGAAGTTGGAGGCGATAAGCAACTGGACCACACTGCTCCAAAACTTTGTAAGGGCCCACATATCGAGGGGCTAGCTTGCCCTGAACACCAAACCGATGCACCCCTCGCATAGGAGACACCTTGAGATACACATAATCTCCAACTACAAACTACAATGGCCTTCTTCGCTTGTCCGCATATGCTTTCTATCGGCTATGAGCTGCCTTTAAATGACTCTAAATAATACTGACTTGCTCTCGGGCTTCTTTGATGAAGTCAGGCCCAAAGTATCCATGGTCTCCCACTTTAACCCAGTTAAGCGGTGTTCTACATTTCTTTCCATACAGAGCTTCAAAGGGTGCCATACGAATGCTTTCTTGGTAGCTATTGTTGTAGGAAAACTTAGCTAGGTTGACACAGTCATCCCACTTCTTAGGAAAAGAAATGGCATAAGCTCTCAACATGTCCCCCAGTACCTGATTTACTCTTTCTGTTTGGCCGTCAGTCTATGGATGATAGGCTGAACTTTGAAAGATGCTAGCACCAAGACACTCCTAGAGTTGCTCCCAAAAGCGGGAGACAAAGACGGACCCTCTATCAGAGACGATAGTGAGGAACTCCATGTAGGGTCATAATCTGATCAAAATACAACTTGGCATACCTTCTGGCTATATATCTAGTATCCACCAAAAGAAAATGAGCTAACTTGGTAAGGTGATCCACAATGACCCAGATAGAGTTATAGCCTTTGGACATGTGGGGTAAACCCACAATGAAATCCATGGAAATATCTTTCCATTTCCACACAGGAATAGGCAAAGGCTGTAAATATCCCAGGGTACGCATGTGGTCTACCTTGACTCTCCCACAAGTGTCATACTCCACGACGTACTTGGTGATATCCTATTTCATATTGGACCACCAATACAAGTGGTGCACATTATGGTACATCTTGTTACTACCAGGATGAATAGACAACTTGGAATGATGAGCTTTATTCAAAATCTTCCTTCTAAGCTCCTCATTTGATGGAACCACCAATCTGTTCTTATACTTTACTACCCCTTGCTCATCAATACTAAACTAAGGACCACGCCCTTCGGTAATCAATTTCTTGATGTGAGGAATTTCTAGAGTGTCTTATCTTTGCTCCATAATAATCTGTTCA
This sequence comes from Miscanthus floridulus, assembly GCF_019320115.1. Taxonomy (NCBI): domain Eukaryota; kingdom Viridiplantae; phylum Streptophyta; class Magnoliopsida; order Poales; family Poaceae; genus Miscanthus; species Miscanthus floridulus. The sequence continues at coordinate 69,164,714 of NC_089594.1, forward strand.
AGTAAATCTGAGACTAAGGCAATGTGAGCTAGCGCCTTAGCATGGTTGAGAGACAAAGATGTTTCATCAATCTGATATGACTTCTGGCTCAAAGCATCAGCCACCACATTAGCTTTTCTAGGATGATAATGAACCTCCAAGTTATAATCTTTGATTAATTCCAACCATCTGCTTTGCCTCATATTTAACTTAGACTGAGTAAAAATGTATTTGAGGCTCTTGTGACCCATAAAAATGTGTACTTTGTTTCCCAACAAATAATGCCTTCAAATTTTTAGAGCATGCACCACGGCAGCCAGCTCTAAATCATGGGTGGGATAATTCACCTTATGCTTTTTCAGTTGGCGTGAAGCATAAGCTATCGCACGCCCATCCTGCATAAGCACACATCCCAACCCCATCTTTGAGGCATCACAATATACATCAAAAGGTCTATCAATATCTGGTTGGGCTAGGACTGGAGCAGTGGTAAGAAAGTTCTTCAAAGCTTGGAAAGCTTCTTCACAAGCCGGGCTCCAAACAAACTTAGCGTCTTTCTAGAGCAGCTTGGTCATTGGCTAAGCTATTTTGGAGAAGTCCAGAATGAAGCGCAAATAATATCTAGCAAGACCAAGGAACTGACAAATCTAATGTACTGACTTGGGAGACTTCCAATTTAGCACATCCTACACCTTGCTTGGATCTACAGAGATACCTTCTGATGTCAGAACATGTCCCATAAACTATACTCGATCCAACCAAAACTCACACTTGCTGAGTTTGGCATACAACTTATGTTCCCTCAATCGAGTCAGTACTATCTGAAGGTGTTGGACATGCTCTTCCTTATTCTTGGAATATATCAAGATATCGTCAATGAATACCACCACAAACTTGTCCAACTCTGGCATAAAGACTGAGTTCATGAGATACATGAAGAATGCAGGTGTGTTGGTGAGACCAAAAGACATGACTAGGTATTCATACAGCCCATACCTAGTAGAAAAGGTTGTCTTTGGTATATCTTGTGGTCTAATCTTAATTTGATGATAGCTTGAACGGAGATCAATCTTAGAGAACACTTTGGCACCAGCTAGTTGATCGAACAAAGTATCAATATGAGGTAAAGTATACTTGTTCTTAATGGTTATTGCATTGAGAGGGCAGTAATCCACACACATCCACAGAGTGCCATCCTTCTTCTTTACAAAAATGGCTGGACAACCCCAAGGTGAAGAGCTAGGATAGATGAATCTCTTTTCCAACAACTCTTCTAACTGTTTCTTCATTTTAGCCAATTCCTTCTGGGCCTTGCGATACGGGCATCAGGAGATAGGAGCAGTGTCAAGCTCTAACTCAATAGAGAACTCCGCATCCCTATCCGGTGGCAACCCAGGTAGATCTTTAGGAAAGGCATCCAGGAACTCGCAGACCACAGGAATAGAGGCAAGATTAGGAGAAGCTTCAGCATGAGCAGCAATAGGTAAGGCTGGATCTAAGGGCATAAGAAGAGACATCCTATCCTCAGAAGAAGGAAGTCGTAACTCAACAACTCTCTACTTCAGATCCAAGACTATCCCATATACATGCAACCAATTCATTCCTAGAATTGCATCAATGCCTTGCCTAGGCAGCACCATGAACTAGAGACAGTAAGTGTGAGTGGCTAATACTAAACCCACTGTATCCGTCCGAGTATTAACGCATAACTGTGCACCCAGAGTACTAATTCCATAGGCAAAAGGTATAGCCATAAGAGGTATATTATGCCGATGTGCAAATCCCATGCTCAAAAATGAATGTGATGCACTAGAATCAAACAACACATAAGCTGGATGGAAGTTAATGGTGAACATACCAGCCATCACTGGTTCATTTTGTAGTATTTCCTCAGCCTTTGTGAAATTAACCTGTCCAGATCGGCTCATTGTCACTTTCTTCTTGATAACTGTCTGCTTGATTAGGTGGGAGTTAGCTGATGGCTGAGCAGACTATGCAGGTTGATTTTATAGACACTCCCTGGCATAGTGGCCTTCCTTGCCACACTTGAAACAAGCACCAGGCTTGTTCCCCTGTCCTTGATGAGGTGGGACCTACTGTCCCTAGGGTTGTTGATGTTGCACCTGCTGAGTAGGTGTACGATACTGAGTGGAAGGTGCCTAAAAGGTCTGTTGAGGTTATCGAAATGAATGCCCACCCGAGGACTGATAGGGCACTCGCCTGACAACTTGTACCTTCTGTGCTTGGGGTGACTAGAAGACCCAGTAGCCACCCGCTTGCGCTTCCATTCTGCCTAAGAGTCACGCTGCAATCCCTCTATGGCAATAGCAGCGTTCATCATTGCCCCAAAGGTCTGATAGTTTCCTATATATAACTCTTTCTGCAAGATGCAAGAGAGGCCGCGATAGAAACAGTCCCTCTTCTTCTAATCTGTATGAACGTGAGTCCCAGCACACTACGACAAGTGGTTGAACTTGTTGACATAGTCCATCACGGACATGCTTCCTTGCCAAAGGTCTAGAAATTATGTCAACTTCCTATGTAGAACACCAGCAGGAATGTAATACTCTCTGAAAACCGCAGTGAACTCCTACCAGGTCACACAGTGGTCTGTCTACTGCATGGCATTAAATGTATCCCACCATGCACTAGCAGATCCCAACAACTGTTGCGCTACAAAGCGCACTTTCTGCTCCTCAGTTATGGTGAGTAGCAGAAACTTTTGCTCCAGAATGCAAAGCCAATGCTCCGCATCTAGAGGCTTAGCCATCGGCGTGAACGTGGGTGGTTGCATCTTTAAGAAATCCTAATAAGAGCAGGGTCCCTCAGGACCGCGGGCACTATAACACCCTCGGTGTTACACTGTACAATCTTTTGCTAAAACACTACATGAGCATCATACTTATGTGTAAATGTGTATAATATAGGGTGTAAAGCAATACACGTAACTTGAAACATTCATCGAAAATGCAAAACGAATATTATATTTCATGTCACGTTTTATCACTTAAGGTTCTAAACTAATTTTTATTGAGCAAGAATACTATAGAACGCGCATGTGGAACTTTAATAAAGTTTGTAGTACAAACTTCATAGGTGACGGTGAAATACCTATGGTCAAGAATAGGATTTGCTAGCTAGCTTACTTAATAGCTTGGAAATCGTATTCGACGCGAAACCGATCAAGACGTGGTTAAGTTTCTTAAGTTAGAAAGAGGGTTAACGAGGCTACGTTTGGGAATTTTTATAGGAGAATCGGTTTAAGTAGTAGCATAGTTTTAGGGTTTGTTTTAGTAGCTTGACATCCCATCTCGAGTGTTAAATAGTTAGTTTAGCTACTGGATCATTGAGTTGGATTTCTGAGCAGCTTTAAGAAGTGTGCATGACATGGTTGCAGCGTCTAGGCGCAAACACCATGTCGGCACTCAACATCGCCGCGCTTGCTACCCAATGTGCACGCCGCACGTGGGCCACCACGCTGGCCGGTCCTACCACTGGCTCTGTGCTGCAGGCCGCGCCGCCGTTGCTGTGCCCTGGCATGCCACGCACGCACATGCACGAGAATGCCACGCCCAGTGACCTAGCCGCTCAGCCACTGCCGCCATCATCAATTTGTGGTTTATGGCCATATGGCCTAGCGTCCTGAGCGTGTTGGTCGCTTCCCCACCGTCTTGAGCATGTTGGCCGTTTCCCCACCATCCTGAGCGTTTGGCTGGTTCCCAATCGTCCTATAGCACGTGCGCATTGGTGCTTCGAGTTGACAGTCGCGTCCCACCATGGCAACATCGAGCCAAGCCTCGCCTGCCTTCCCCTGTTTCTCTATCGCCATGGTCACCGGACCCTCACCTTCAATTCACCATAGTGGTGCCACCTCAGTCCAATTAACCCTGTCCATGGCTTCGTGGCATAGTAAGCCAACCACCTGACCCCAAATCGCAGTGAGCATTACCGTGCCACGCTCCAATTTGGAGCTTTCCTCTCATCGGGTTGTTAAGACCGTCGTGGCACGCGTTGATGGCAAAGTCCCCAATCCAGAGTTGCTCGCTTCAATTCATTGCACTGCCAACTTTGCCTCCACCTGCTAATCACCCTGTGCACCTTTGCCTAATTGCTACCACCTCCTAGCCGCCCCTGACGCAGCGTTACCACCACCGTGCACTGCCACACCATTCGCATGCATGTGGCCAGCTCGACTCAGGCTATCTTTGGCCAAACCACTGCGTCGTCTGTGTCCATGGTGAGTTCCTTGAGCTCACTCGCTACCCCAAGTTATCCGGTGTTGTTGTACCTCACCGGAACATCATCATTTCAGTGCAGGAGATGGACCGGCCTTACTGTGGTGTCCCAGCTCATGCTTCCTTCGCCCAGTGCTTTGCGTTTAAGCCTAGTAAGTTATTAGCTCTGTAGATAGGGCGGGAAGGGACTGGTGTGGCCGGTGTAATCGCCCGGTGCTAGCGCACGCCGCGCCAGTGCACGCGTGGGAGGCCGAGGGTATGGCCGTGGTAAAGAAGAAAAGGGGGAGGGGTGGAATTGTAAGTTAGTTGACTGTTAGAATAGTGCGCTTAGTGCTCACGCTATTACTGGGTAGTCCGAGGGCATTTCACAAGATGACCGGCGCGCGCGGGCCTCCCCGTCACGGGCCATCGTCGCCTGGCTGGGCCACGCCCCCGCGTGGGCCGTGCCATGCGTCGCTTGTGCGCGCGCATTACGCCGAACTGGGCCAGGCCACTCGCATTTTGGGCCGTGCGATACAATTAGGTTTTCCATTTTTCAGTAAGGTAATAAATGCTTATCCAATTTAGTTTTGAGCCAAACTTTGATAATTTGTAGTAAATCTTATAAATGTTCAAAAATAGTGAAACAAAATTTATTAGGTTCACAAAAATGCTATCTATCTGTTGGTGTAGTTAGTTTATAGTTAGCTGTGATAACGATAGGTTCATAAATTCAAATTAGAGAGCTTAGTATTATATAGATTAATATTTGTAGGAATTTTTGTGGCAAATTGATTATGGCTTTAGCCATGAAATTTTTACAGTAGGTTCATTAGAATATTATGTACTCACTATAAATTTTGTAGCACTAGAGTAGGTTGATAAGTAGAGTAGCTAGTACTCCTCTTTTTTCATATATAGAGTAAATTAGAATTAAGAGTAGGGATATCTTTAGTTGCTAAGATAATATATGCTATGCTTCATACTTGTTAGTGGTAACAGTAGGTAACTTAGCACCTTAGTCGGTAGAACGAGCTTAGTAGCTTGATAGATGTATTTTTATTTTCAGAGTTGATGTTGCCGTATTACTAAGTGTTGCATCATCATTTTATGCATGTAGATCATGAGTTGGTAGAGTTCGTGCCCATGGACGAGCAGGACTATGAGGAGGTCATTGAGGAGTACGAGGAGGAGATTCTCATATAGGAAGGAGCCCTAAAGCCGTTCGGTGCTGACTTTCGTTACCCACCGCCTGCCCAAGGCAAGTCCCGGTGCATAACCCTTATTTTGAAAGATCACTGAATATATATATGATGTGCATTTATGTACAGGCATTTTATGGAAACTACATGCATAGATATATCTACCTATGAGTCCTACTAGTATAGGTCGAGTAGCTGCTATGCTTAGGATTTCGGAAGCGTGAGTAACCTGTCATTACTCACAATAGGTGATAATTATGATCACTCATGATAAAGTGGTGGCAAGGAAAATGGTGACCGAGTAGGGATATGGTTTGGGTACTAGTGGGTGTAAGAGGTTGTGCCCTGCAGCCAACAGGGCATAGCTTGGTTACACTTTTTCCCTGTCTATGTCGGTTAAGGACCGACCGTTGCATAAGTCTCGAGGCAAGTCATAGATTTATTATCCCGAGCACATACTTGGGTATGGGCACAGAAAAGACTTGTTGCTCTCTTGTCGCGAGTTCCGGCTCTTTCCAGACCGACTGATTGGAGGCAGGGATGGCGGAGGTCCTTGCACCGCACTAAGTTTGGGACTTAGGAGTAGGGGCTTGGAGTCCAAGTTTGGATGGGGACCTAGACCCCATGACAGGAGGGTGAGGGGTTGGTCCTGCTTGTGCCTAAGGTACAAGCGGGGCATGTGTTTTCAGGGTACCCAGCTAGGGGCATTGATTCGCGAATCACCGGGCAATCCGGTACGGCTTGTTTTGGGTCTAGCACCATAGTAAGAAGTGAAAGATGGAAGGTGATCAAATGGAATTGATTGCTCAACTCTTGCTTGAAAGTAGAACATGTGCTTACATAGAATGGCTAGATAATCAATTAATCATGGTTACTAATTATAACATAAATAAGGACTCACTATTAGTATTGCTTCCTGCAAAAAAAGGAAACCAACAAACCATAAAGCTTATCATATTCCTTGGAGTCAGAAAATTATTCCCACTAGTCGGATAAGTCTTGCAAGTACATTGTGTACTCAGGGTTTATTTACCCCTGTTGCAGGTAATGTTTGAGGAGTACCATTGTGTGAAGGATTCTTCTGGTGGGCATAGACAGATCCTTGTTCATTGTCGATAGATGTTTATTTTTAATTCCGCTGTTTAATATTCCGCACTCTAACTTTAGAAATGTAATAATGTAATTTTTAAGAACTCTGGATGTATGTAATGGATTAATTATTATAACTCGTTCTCATTATTAGATCCTTGGGGTAAAATGTGGATCTTTTGGGCTCTCCCTTGGGGTGTGCCCGATGGATACCGCCCGTTGTAGCTTGCTTTCAGAGTGATTAGTGTCTGGTGGAAGATGAGCGCCTTCGTAAGTGTGTTATTTCAGATGGTTCTGCCATAGTTGGTACTAGAGCCAATAATGGGTTACAAGTTTCATCACTCTTTTCTAAAACTTAAAAATTTGACCAACAAAAGTTTTGCAAAAAAATAGGATGCGCTAAAATTATGTAAATAAGTATAAGCCCTAGCAAAATGGTCTATCTAGGATAGCAGCACTGGTTTTATCTAATCAGTTTTCTGTAGGTACACTAACTTACGTTGTGTAAGAAATCGCTTAGCATACGGAAAGTGAGTGTGCGATGTGCCAAAATTTTGCGAATGCCACTATATTCCGGCTTGAGTGAGCGTATAGGCCCATACATGCATCATGATAGTAGCATCTTGCTTAAACTAAAGTCCCCCAATACATATAATTGGATTAGTAAATTAATAGGACAACTAAAAGAATGCTTTAATAAATGTCTTGTCATTTCTCTAATCCCTTGTTTCTGATCAGGAGGTTGTTCTAAATAGATGGTTCCTATCTCTTACAGATGAACCTGAGGTCTGGTCGAGGGAGCACCAGTGCTGGGGTGGCCCACGGTCTTGATGAGGGCCAAGGTAAAAGTGGTGGGCCAATGAGCATGGCGGGGTGAGCCATGAGGCTCCACTTCTGGCTCCTCCTCCACCACCACCGCCACCTTCGATGACTCATGGAAGATGTGGCGGAAATGTTGGCTGCTCGTCATGAGACAACCCGTGCCATGGAGCTGCTGGCACAGGCTGTCAGTGGCTTCGCGCGGTGGAGGCCACGGGGGCAATGGTGGGAACGGGGGTGGTGCTCGTGGTCCTAAGGGACCCTGCTCGTATAAGGATTTCCTCAAGACGCACACACCCACGTTCACACCGATGGCTGAGCCCCTAGATGCGGAGCATTGGCTTCGTATTCTAGAGCAAAAGTTTCTGTTACTCACCGTGACTGATGAGCAAAAAGTGCACTTTGCAGTGCAACAGTTCTTGGGGTCCGCGAGTGCATGGTGGGAAACCTTTAATGCCATGCAGCAGCCAGATCACCGGGTGACCTGGCAGGAGTTCACCGTAGCCTTCAGAGAATTTTGTGGCAAATTTATGATGGCTTTAGCCATGAAATTTTTACATTAGGTTCATTAGTGTAACACCCTAAAAATTGCACTGTTTTAAAATAGTTAAATTTGATTTAATTATGTAATTATGTGTGCATTCAAATATAGGAAAATAATAATTTTTGTGAAAATAAAATCCATCATAAGAATATATACATGTTGATGCACTCATGCTGGAGCATTGTCTTTAATATGTTGAGTGGTTTTGTTTTAAATTCAAAAGGATCCAAAAATCATTTGGAAATGGAATTAGAAAATAGATGTGGAAAAAGAAAAGGAAATTCATTTTCTCTTCCCTCCCTTCTCCAGTTTCGGCCTGCTGGCCATTTCTTTCCCCGCTGGCCCAGCTTTCTCCCCCGTCGGCCCAACTCTCCCCGCTAGCCCGCCAGCACAGCTCGGCCTCCTTCCTTGCGCACCGCAATCGCCGGTCGCTCGCTCCTCCTGTTTTCCTTCGTGGGCCGGCCTAGCCAAGGCCGCGCTGCCTTCCTCTACTGCTGCCCGTGCCTCAGTTGCTGACTGCCTGGGCCCACGTGTCGATGCTTTCCCCCACCTCCAGCAACCGCAGCGTCGGTCAAGGCCGCAACTGCCACTCCGCGCCCACGTCTCGCGTCGTCGTGGGAGCATCCCCCCGCGCCCGACCTCTATAAAACAGAGCCGAGACTCTCCGCCGCCCTCCCTGCTGTCGACCCACTCCGTTTTTGCATTTGTCGAGCACACTGAAGCCACAACTGTCGCACGGTGAAGCGCCGAGGTCCGCCGTCCGCCCCTCCGCGTGGTCCACCGTCCCCGAGCCATCTCCGTCCTCATTTTCCCCACGGTGAGAACCCCCTTTCTCCCCTCTTTCTCCTCGTGCCGTTACTTTTGATTTTCATGGCTTCTAGAGCCCTTGCCGCTTGCACCTAAGAGCTCCGTATCGTCGGCCATGGCGACCACTACCTTGGCTACGTCCTCTGGCCGCTCTCTCGGCCTTGGCGGGTTCACGTGCACCTCCTCTCTCCCCCGGTGCCCTCGGTTCATCGAACCAAGGCCCGTAGCCCCTGTACCGTGCGTGCCGGCGAGTCCCTATCGCCGGCAATGGCTGAGCCGCTGTGGCCGCCACTGTTCCCGACCGACCTCCTTCTCTGTCTCCCCCAGATCTAATCCGAACCACCCATCCGTGATCCAATGGCTCTGAAAGACAAGTACCTCTTTGTAGGTAAATTTGCTAAAGAGACCCCCGAGTTTGGTCAAATTGAACCCGTAGTCGTCGGCCATTTGATTAAATCCAGATTTAATTTTATTTAAATTCAAAAATAGTTCCTTCTATTTACAGAAATGCCACTACAATGTTTTGCTCATAAAATCATCGATTTAGCTCCGAATCGACCTGTTCAAATTGTGTTAGATTTGTAATAAAGTTCTCTACATGTTAGTACCACTGTTAATCATGTTTGCAACTTTTAAATTTCATGGTTAGGTTTACTTAATTAATTTGCTATAGGAAATCGTGTTTAAATCATAACTTTTGCGTTTTAGCTCCGATTTTTATGAACTTCGCGTTGACGTGATCGTAGCGACATAGATTATTTTCATAAACATTTATCTTGTTTTCTATACTACTGGTGTACTATTCTAACTATAGGATTGATTGCTTTGCATGAATGCCTTTGGAATGTTGTATGTTGCCGTGTTGGTCGTGTTCAGACGGTGAGGAGAACGTTGGTGACCAAGAGTTCTTTGACAACCAGCAGGACCAGCAGGAGTTTGCTAACCAAAGCAAGTATAGCATGGGATCTACCTTAATGCCTATTCACATTTATTAATTACTCATTTGCATATGTCTAATTTTGATACCCGTAAGGACATCCTAGTGTTCGAATTATCCTGTTCCTTGTTCTCCTATGGGTTATATGCTTATGGGTAGTTTGCTAGCGCTCAAAGTAATTATCCATGATCTACATAATGAAATAATGGTTCTATGGAATGAAAAGGTAAAATTGACTTTTAAACAACTAAATTATTGGGCGAAGGAGCAAATGACTTTCGATGATGATGCTCTTGGCCTTCCATAAGGACTTATCTGTCGGGACTGACAGTTCAACCGTGAGGATCACATGGCTCTGACTTTAGCTCAGTAATAGGACCTTTTCTAGCTTGTTAGAGGTTACCTTTATGGCGCAAAAGGGGCTTGCCACGTTGGGTATAGGACTGCCCCTGTTCTTATGTGTATAGCCGCGAAAGATTTGTGCCATAGGAAAGGGGGGTTCCTACATCTACCTACCGAGGAAACCTAGCGGCCCTAACTTGTTAGAGAAACCTATGAAATGGCTTTATAGTATACCCCGCCCGCTCACCTTGGCAGTGATATGGGAGTAATTAACCCGGGCATATGGGAATCATGACTCACGGTGAATGTGCACAACCTCTGCAGAGGGTTATAAACTGTTATAACAGCTGTGCTCATGGTCACGAGCAGCCTAGAAAACTCATAGAATAAATGGTTAATTATTGTTGTTCATTCATGATGTTCTATGATGATAATATGATACAAATGATTCTGATATCTGATCATCTGGGATTAATTGAGGCTTAAGCATAACTTGATAATAGTTGATGATAAAATCTTGACCTATTAAAAGTTCTAACTACAGTAAGCCAGTGTCATCCATTTTGAGCTTTCATAACCCCATGTTAACTTGTTAAGTACGGGAAGTACTTACATTTGTTTACTTTCTATATTTGGATAAAAATCCCGGATGGGTAACAAATGACTACGTGTATGAGTTTCTTGAGGACTATTAGGCTTGTGGTCAACCAGTTGACCATCCCTATGTTGGAGCTTCCTCGAGAGAGTTATCTTTTTATTTTCCACTGTGTTGTATAAGACTATGTGATATTATTAATCGTGTTGTAAGATACACCGTGATGATACTTTTGTAATTTGTCAACTTATGTGTGTAACTGATCCCTCGGCACACATGAGTTTAGTGCATTTAATTTTATCCTTAAAATTTGGTGTGACAAATTGGTATTAGAGGCAGGTTGACTGTACGACGCAAGCCTAGTTAGAAATGGTCGTTTTAGCATCTTTGCTCCACTGGTTTCCTGCTTACTGTCTTATTCTTGTTATTTTATTAAAGTATTTATGTTATTCATACCTTAATCTATTATATAAATTTTTTTATTCTAATTCTATCTTACTCTAAATCTATAGATGTCTCGTAACCCAAAGACCGCCCACCTCAGCACTGCAGGCTACCGTGCCATATTCACCCCCCGTGCTCCATAGGCGGAGAAGGAGATTGTGATCATCTCCGATGATGAGGTGGAACCCTTGATCACGGATGATGAGTGGATGGCTACCCCGACACCTGCACCTACTCCTACTCCAGCTGTTGCACCTATCTATGCTGCTGTAGCTATCCTAGTGGAGTCATCAGCTACTTCACCTACGCATGTGCCATCCCTAGCTGTCCCTGTGGTGGATGAGGAGATAGGCTAGAAGTGCAAATACTACTTCAAGCCATCCCCGGAGATGGCCTACTACCACACCCTCCTTACTCATGTGCTGGATGACTACTACCCTGATCTATGCGCCTCCATCTACTATCACTGTGCAGAGTACCAGCATCCTTTAGAGGCAACCTTTTAGAAGGTAGAGCTGGTTGTCATCGCCTGGAATGACATAAAGAATGGACATGAGGTGGATACTATCCATCGTGCCACTGCCAGACGGGCTCACGCATTGGATGGCATGGAAGATGCAGCGCAGGACGCATACATCTACTACCATGGCCGTTGTTTTGAGGCCATGAAGGAGGATCATTTTAGGTTCCTTCCTCGCAATGATCATGAGGGTAACTGGCAGGTCCTGGCACCAGCAGAAAGTGACCCAACTCTGGAAGCAATAGTGCATCATGTCAATGCCATGCAGGGGGTAGATGAAGAGGTCAAGGGAGAGCTACATGCATCACAGAGGGCCGAGAGGCGTCTCTAGAAGCAAGTTGATGAACTACGTGCTCAACTTGGGCTGCCATCGATCTACAAGAAGAAGTGCCGGTCGTTCACCATGATTGACACCGCCACATAGGTGTTAGGTGCCTTGTTTAAAGTTACTACGTTGTTAGTTCGTGTGTCATGTCTAGTCTTGTCTTGTCTTATGAACTTTAGTGATTAGATGTTTTTAATTGTGAACTTGGATGATTTGGAGTTTGTTTGATTGCTGGAGGTTTGTGGGCATGTCCACAAATTCCATAGGTTTGAACCTTAAGTTTAGATGAAGTCTTAATGCAGATGGGTTGTTTTATCTTATCTCTGCTGTGCTATTTTCTGGAGCAGTCTGTGTTCTTTATCTTGTATCTCGAAATCTAGGCTGCCAAAAATTCTGAATTTTTTGTGAAGATATCTAGACTTCTGTATCTTTCAAATGTCTCTGGAATCACAACAATAGCTGTTCAGGTTTGTGAGATCTAGTTGTCACAAGTTGATGTTTCTGCACAGACTGGAGCCCAGAACAGATTCAGTTTAGCTCTATTTTTGACCATGTATATATTAGAATCTGTAAAAGTGTTCTAAATAAAAGTTGTAGCTGATCTCCTAAGCTTTCTAACCATTCTTGGTAAACCTCTGTTGGGTCTCTAAAACTCAAGTTATGATAGATTCACTGAACTGCTGTATTTGAACCTTGTCCAGAAAAATTCTCAGCATTGTTCCTTATCTTTTGTAAGCTCTCTATAATTTAGAAATCTCTAAAATTTTGCGCATTTGTTGGAAGGTAGATGGCCGCAAGAGGAGGAAGAGGTAGAGGCCGTGGTCGTGGACATGATGCTCTCATAAATCCAACACCACCGCCACCAGTGACTATGGAGCAATTGATGGGAATGCAAGCGCAATTGATGAAGCCATGATGCAACGCTTGGATAACGAACCTACAAGAGGACCACCGCCTATTCAGGTCAGAGAAAAGTGTGGGGAATTCATGAAGGGTCACCCACTGGTGTTCACCCATGCCTCAGACCCCTTGGAAGTAGACGATTGGTTGCGTGCTATGGAAAAACAACTTAACATAGCACAATGCAATGATCTTGAGAAGATGTTGTATGCTTCTGGTCAACTCTAGGGAGCAGCTCAGGATTGGTGGGATTTTTTCCATTATGGACGCCCCAATGACGCTCCTGCTGTCACCTGGCGGGAATTCAAGGATAATTTCCGGTCATATCATATCCCCGATGGACTAGTGGAATTGAAGCAAGAGGAATTTAGGTCACTTAAGCAAGGATCCATGTCTGTGGTGGAGTATCGTGACAAGTTTGCTCAACTATCACGCTATGCTCCAAATGATGTAGCTGATGATAAGGAGAAGCAACGCCGCTTCCTCAAGGGACTTTATGATGGACTACAGCTCTAGCTGATGTCCAACACATACCCTAACTTTCAGTCCTTGGTGAACCACGCTATTGTGATTGACGATAAGCGCAAAGAGATGGAAGCCAAGAAGAGGAGACTTCAAGGGCAAGCTTCTAGATGCAACACCCGCTCGTGTGCCTATCCCTAGTAGGGTTTTTAGCAAAGGAATCAAGGACCATCTAACTAGGGAAACCGTGGTTAGTACCCTCAGCGTAATTAGTTCCAGCAACGCCCTTAGTACCAGTAGCAGTTTGGTAATCAGCACCCCCCAGTAACAAACCAGCAATCCATCAACACGCCAGGGAATGCCCAACAATGCTCCTGTGAAGAGTGGTGCACCCAATAACCCTAATGCATGCTACCATTGTGGAGAAGTAGGTCATTATGCTCATCAGTGTCCAAAGAAGTAGAACCAGCAAGCTCCTCAGAACCAGAATGGCAATCCAAAGTTCAACGCCCGACCACCTCACACTGCAAAAGTGAACTATGTGTCATCTGATGTACCTTAGGAGACGCCTGAGGTCATGTTGGGTACGTTCAGTGTCAACTCTATCTCTGCTATAGTACTTTTTGATTCCAGTGCTTCGCATTCATTTATTTCCCAAGCTTTTGTTAGAATGCATAGCATACCTTTATGTGCCATGAAAAACCCCATACTAGTAAATTCACCAGGAGGTAGCATGCCAGCTTCTTATTGGAGTCCCTCAACTAGCATTTCCTTAAGGGGGTAGACTTTAAAGTGAAACCTATCGTGTTGAGAACAACGGGAATTGATCTTATTCTGGGAATGGATTGGATGAAACAACACCGGGTAGTGATTTAGTGTCAGGAGAAATCCGTTGTTGTGACATCACCCAATGGAGATAGAATATGTGTAGAAGTGGTAGTGCAAGCTCAGCCAACAGCCACTATGAACCAGTTGGATGGTGATGCTAATAAGCAAGATCGTGTTGTGGAGGAGTTCCCAGATGTTTTCCCCGATGACTTGCCAGGTATGCCACCTGATCGTGACATTGAATTCATTATTGAATTATTTCCTAGAACTGCACCAATAGCTAAACATCCATATAGAATGGGGGTTAATGAATTAGAAGAACTTAAGAAACAACTAAAAGAGTTGCAAGAAAAAGGTTTCATACGCCCCAGTTCTTCCCCATGGGGGGCACCTATGATCTTTGTGGATAAGAAGGATGGTAGCCAATGAATGTGTGTGGATTACCATTCACTTAATGAGGTTACTATCAAGAATAAATACCTTTTGCCAAGAATTGATGATTTGTTTGATCAGTTGAGAGGAGCCTATGTGTTCTCCAAGATTGATCTCCGCTTAGGTTATCATCAGCTAAAGATTTGAAACTCGGACATACCCAAGACAGCATTCACTACACGGTATGGCTTGTATGAGTATACCGTTATGTCTTTTGGATTGACCAATACACCTGCATACTTTATGTATCTGATGAATAAGGTGTTCATGCAGTTTCTTGATAAATTTATGGTGGTATTCATTGATGACATACTGATATTCTCCAAGACTGAAGAAGAGCATGCTGAGCATATAAGGTTGGTCTTGCAAAAGCTTAGAGAACATAAGTTGTACGCTAAGCGGAGCAAGTGTGAGTTTTGGTTGAAGGAGGTCTCTTTTCTGGGTCATGTTGTCTCCAATGGTGGAATGGCAGTGGATCTAGGCAAAGTGCAAGATGTATTGAATTGGAAACCACCAACCAATGTAAGTGAGATTCGTAGCTTTTTGGGATTGGCTGGATACTATAGGAGGTTCATTGAAGGCTTTTCCAAGCTTGCTAAGCCCATGCCAGCTCTATTGGAAAAGAATGCTAAATTTGTATGGTCTGATAAATGCTAGGCAAACTTTGATGAGCTAAAGAAGAGATTGACTACAGCTCTAGTGTTGATTTTGCCCGATTTAAGCAAGAACTTCTCTATATATTGTGATGCATCTCATTTGGGCCTTGGATGTGTGCTTATGCAAGGAGGAGTGGTGGCATATGCATCTAGACAATTGAGGAAACATGAGTTGAACTACCCTACTCATGACTTGGAATTGGCAGTGGTGGTTCATACTTTGAAAATCTAGACACATTATCTAATTGGGCATAAGAGTGATATCTATATAGATCACAAGAGTTTGAAGTATATCTTTACCTAGTCAGATCCAAATCTGAGACAACATCATTGGTTAGAATTGATCAAAGACTATGATTTAGAAGTGCATTATCATCCGGGAATGGCAAATGTCGTGGCTGATGCACTTAGCAGGAAAAGTTATGCCAATGGACTTTGGATGACATTTATGTCCGTAGAATTGTGTGCTAAAATGGAGTATCTCAACTTGAGTTTGGTCACTAATGCAATGGAATTGGTGATGGAGCCTACCCTGGAGCAAGAGATACGCAAAGGTCAATTGGAGGATGAAAAACTTAAGGAGATAGCGGAGAATATAGTGCTTGGAAAGGCACCAGGATTCAGGATGGATGAGAATGGTACTCTTTGGTTTGGGAAAAGGATATGTGTACCTAAAGTGAAGGCTATCCGTGATGCAATTCTACAAGAGGCACATGAGTCTGCTTATTCTATACATCCCAGAAGTACCAAGATGTATTTGGATCTCAAAGAGAAGTATTGGTGGTATGGTTTGAAGAGAGATATGGCAGAGTATGTGGCTTTGTGTGACACTTGTCAAAGAGTGAAAGCTAAGCATCAAAGACCTGCAGGGTTGCTACAACCAATGAAGATTCCTGAATGGAAATGGGAAGAAGTTGGTATGGATTTTATCGTTGGTTTGCCCCACACTCAAAGAGGTTATGATTCAATATGGGTAATAGTGGATAGACTCACCAAGGTTACTCACTTTCTACTAGTCAAGACTACCTATATAGGTGCAAGGCTAGCAGAGTTGTATATGGAAAGGATAGTGTGCTTACACGGTGTTCCCAAGAAAATAGTGTCTGATAGAGGCACTCAATTTACATCGCAATTCTAGCAGAAAGTACATAGATCTTTGGGGACAAAGTTGAATTTTAGTTCTGCTTACCACCCACAAATTGATGGACAGACTGAAAGGATCAACCAGATTTTGGAAGATATGTTGAGAGCTTGTGCACTACAGTACGGTACTAGTTGGGATAAGAGTCTACCCTATGCTGAGTTCTCATACAACAACAGTTACCAAAAGAGTCTCAAGATGGCACCTTTTGAGGCGCTGTATGGGCGTAAATGTAGAACGCCTTTGTTCTGGAATCAGAATGGTAAAACTCAAGTGTTTGGACCTGATGTCCTTAGAGACGCAGAAGAACAAGTGAGAATGGTTAGAGACAACTTGAGAGTGGCTCAGTCCCGACATAAGAGTTACACTGATACTCGTAGAAGAGAGCTGACTTTCGAAGTTGGAGATTATGTGTACCTGAAGGTGTCACCAATGAGAAGTGTGAAAAGATTCAATATGAAAGGAAAGTTGGCACCGAGGTATATTGGACCTTTCAAGATCCTAGAGAGATGTGGAGAAGTAGCCTATCAGTTAGAACTGCCTGAGAGTTTGTCAGGTGTGTACGATGTGTTTCATGTTTCTTAATTAAAGAAGTATTTGCGAGTACCAGAATTATAGATTCCTTTGGAAGAACTTACTGTTAAGGAAGATCTCACATATGAAGAGTATCCGATAAAGATCTTATAGACGGCAGAGTATACGATAAAGATCTTATAGACGGCAGAAAGAGTTACAAGGAGCTGAGTTACAAAGATGTACAAGGTACAGTGGAATCGGTATACAGAGGATGAGGCTACTTGGGAAAGAGAAAAGAATTTGCGAAAGTCTTATCCACAACTGTTTGAGTAAGCAATCATCCGAATCTCGAGAATGAGATTCATCTTAAGGGGGGTAGAATTGTAACACCCTAAAAATTGCACTCTTTTAAAATAGTTAAATTTGATTTAATTATGTAATTATGTGTGCATTCAAATATAGGAAAATAATATTTTTTGTGAAAATAAAATCCATCATAAGAATATATACATGTTGATGCACTCATGCTGGAGCATTGTATTTAATATGTTGAGTGGTTTTGTTTTAAATTCAAAAGGATCCAAAAATCATTTGGAAATGGAATTGGAAAATAGATGTGGAAAAAGAAAAGGAAATTCATTTTTTCTTCCCTCTCTTCTCTAGTTTTGGCCTGGTGGCCATTTCTTTCCCCGCTGGCCCACTTGGCCGCTGGCCTAGCTTTCTCCCCCGCTGGCCCAACTATCCCCGCCAGCCCGCCAGCCCAGATCAGCCTCCTTCCTTGCGCACCGCAACCACCGGCACCTCGCTCCTCCTGTTTCCCTTCTTGGGCCGGCCTAGCCAAGGCCGCGCTGCCTTCCTCAACTGCCGCCCATGCCTCAGTCGCTGACCGCCCAGGTCCACGTGTCGGCGCTTTCCCCCACCTCCAGCAACTGCAGCGCCGGTCAAGGCCGCAACCGTCGCTCCACGCCCATGTCCCGCGTCGTCGTGGGAGCGTCCCCCCGCGCCCGACCTCTATAAAACAGAGCTGAGACTCTCCGTCGCCCTCCCTGCTATCGCCCCACTCCGTTTTCGCATTTGCCAAGCGCACTAAAGCCACAACCGTCACACGGTGAAGCGCCGAGGTCCATCGTCCGCCCCTCTGCGCGGTCCACCATCCCCGAGCCGTCTCCGTCCTCCTTTTTTCCTGCGGTGAGAACCCCCTTGCTCCCCTCTTTCTCCCTGTGCTGTTACTTTCGATTTTCATGGCTTCTAGAGCCCTTGCCGCATGCACCTGAGAGCTCCGCATCGCCGGCCATGGCGACCACCGCCTCGGCTGCGTCCTCCGGCCGCTCTCTCGACCTTGGCGGGTTCGCGTGCACCTCCTCTCTCCCTTGATGCCCTCAGTTCGTCGAACCGAGGCCCATAGCCCCTGTACCGTGCACGCTAGCGAGTCCTCGTCGCTGGCAATGGCTGCGCCGCCACGGCCGCCACTGTTCTCGGCCGGCCTCCTTCTCTCTCCCCCAGATCTAATCCGAACCACCCATCCGTGATCCAACGGCTCTGAAAGACCGGTACCTCTTCGTAGGTAAATTTGCTAAAGAGACCCCCCGAGTTTGGTCAAATCGAACCCGCAGTCCTCCGTCGTTTGATTAATTCCATATTTAATTTTATTTAATTTCAAAAATAGTTCCTTCTATTTACAGAAATGCCACTACACTGTTTTGCTCATAAAATCATCGATTTAGCTCCGAATCGACCCGTTCAAATTGTGTTAGATTCGTAATAAAGTTCTCTACATGTTAGTACCATTGTTAATCATGTTTGCAACTTTTAAATTTCATGGTTAGGTTTACTTAATTAATTTGCTATAGGAAATCGTGTTTAAATCATAACTTTTGTGTTTCAGCTCCGATTTTCGTGAACTTCGCGTTGACGTGATCGTAGCGAGACATAGATTATTTTCATAAACATTTATCTAACTATATAATTGATTGCTTTGCATGAATGCCTTTGGAATGTTGTATGTTGCTGTGTTAGTCGCGTTCAGACGGTGAGGAGAATGTTGGTGACCAAGAGTTCTTTGACGACTAGCAAGACCAGCAGGAGTTTGCTAACCAAGACAAGTATAGCATGGGATTTATCTTGATGCCTATTCACATTTATTAATTATTCATTTGCATGTGTCTAATTTTGATACCCATAAGGACATCCTAGTGTTCGAATTATCCTGTTTCTTGTTCTCCTATGGGTTATATGCATATGGGTAGTTTGCTAGCGCTCAAAGTAACTATACATGATCTACATAATGAAATAATGGTTCTATGGAATGAAAAGGTAAAATTGACTTTTAAACAACTGAATTATAGGGCGAAGGAGCAAATGACTTTCGATCATGATGCTCTTGGCCCTCCATAAGGACTTATCTATCGGCAAAAGCTGGGACTGACAGTGCAACCGTGAGGGTCACATGGCTCTGACTTTAGCTCAGTAATAGGACCTTTTCTAGCTTGTTAGAGGTTACCTTTATGGCGTAAAAGGGGCTTGCCACGTTGGGTATAGGACTGACCCTGTTCTTATGTGTATAGCCACGAAGGATTTGTGCCATAGGAAAGGGGGTTCCTACATCTGCCTGCCGAGGAAACCTAGCGGCCCTAACTTGTTAGAGAAACCTATAAAATGGCTTCATAGTATACCCCGCCCGCTCACCTTGGCAGTGATATGAGAGTAATTAACCTGAGCATATGGGAATCACGACTCACGGTAAATGTGCACAACCTCTGCAGAGGGTTACAAACTGTTATAACAGCCGTGCTCACGGTCACGAGTGGCCCGGAGAACTTACAGAATAAATTGTTAATTATTGTTGTTCATTCATGATGTTCTATGATGATAATATGATACAAATGATTCTGATATCTGATCATGTGGGATTAATTGGGGCTTAAGCATAACTTAATAATAGTTGATGATAAAATCTTGACCTACTAAAAGTGCTAACTGCAGTAAGCCAGTGTCATCCATTTTGAGCTTTCATAACCCCATGTTAACTTGTTAAGTACGGGAAGTACTTACGCTTGTTTACTTTCTATATTTGGATAAAAATCTCGGATGGGTAACAGATGATAACGTGTATGAGGAGTTTTCTGAGGACTATTAGGCTTGTGGTCAACCAGTTGACCGTTCCTATGTTGGAGCTTCCTCGAGAGAGTTATCTTTTTATTTTCCGCTGTGTTGTATAAGACTATGTGATATTATTAATCGTGTTGTAAGATACACTGTGATGATACTTTTGTAATTTATCAACTTGTGTGTGTGACTGATCCCTGGACACACATGAGTTTAGTGCATTCAATTTTATCCTTAAAATTGGGTGTGACAATTAGAATATTATGTACTCACTGTAAATTTTGTAGCCCTAAAGTAGGTTGATAAATAGAGTAGCCAGTACTCCTCGTTTTATCATATATAGAGTAAATCAGAATTAAGAGTAGGGATACCTTTAGTTGCTAAGATAATATATGTTTTGCTTCATACTTGTTAGTGGTAACAGTAGGTAACTTAGCACCTTAGTCGGTAGAACAAGCTTAGTAGCTTGATAGATGTATTTTTATTTTAAGAGTTGTTGTTGCCGTATTACTAAGTGTTGCATCATCATTTCATGCATGTAGATCACGAGTTGGTAGAGTTCGTGCCCGTGGACGAGCAGGACTATGAGGAGGTCAATGAGGAGTACGAGGAGGAGATTCTCGTACAGGAGGGAGCCCTGGAGCCGTTTGGTGCAGAGTTTGTTGACCCACCGCCGACTTTGTTGACCCATCGTCTGCGCAAGGCAAGCCCTGTTGCATAACCCTTATTTTAAAAGATCACTGAATATATATATGATGTGCATTTATGTACAGGCATTTTATGAAAACTATATGCATAGATATATCTACCTATGAGTACTGCTAGTATAGGTCAAGTAACTGCTATGCACAGGATTTCGGTAGCGTGAGTAACCTGTCGTTACTCACAATAGGTGATAATTATGATCACTCATGATAAAGTGGTGGAAAGGAAAAATGGTGACCGAGCAAGGATATGGTTTGGGTACTGGTGGGTGTAAGAGGTTATCCTGCGGCCAATAGGCATAGCTTGGTTATACTTTTTCTCTTTCTGTGTCGGTTAAAGAACAGTCGTTGCATAAGTCTCGAGGCAAGTCATAGATTTATTATCCCAAGCACATACTTAGGTATGGATGCAGAAAAAACTTGTTGTTCTCTTGTCACGAGTTACGGCACTTTCTAGACCGACTGATTGAAGACAGGGATGGTGGAGGTCCTTTCACCGCGTTAAGTTTGGGACTTAGGAGCGGGAGCTTGGAGTAAGTTTGGCCATAAGGCAGTACTGTAGCACAGAGCCGTTTTGGATTTCGAGGCAGAAAATAAACTGAGAAGAGGAGGCAGAAAATGAATTGAGAACAGTATCTAGAACTGAGAAAATGAACTAAGAAGAGAAGCCGGTGGAGCCACAATCAGTCAAAACTGTATTTTGGTTTATTTTCCAGTCCTGCCGAACAGGCTCGACATGAACTGACCAACAAGAATCAATCAATCAATCCTCATAAACGAGTCCTTCACCAGGTATCTGGAAAGCGTGTTCGTCCACTGTTAGACCACTACTGCATACCAAATAACCCACTAGGTACATCAATCCTGTCTATGACGAGTCTTGGTAAGAACAATCAGGTTAGCTTTTGTACAAACATCTCTCCAATTCTACCAGGGAATACAGCTACAAAAACTAACTCGGGAGCATCATTCTTTTGGATGCCATGTCTTCAGACAAGAACCACGGCCTCACAAATCAGCTCCGTTTGAACCAACCCACTTACAGCTAAGGGCCTGTTCGGTTAAGCTGAAACCTGGCCAGGAATAATTTCGGTTGACGACGTCTATTTAAATTATAATACGAATCCAGCCAGGAATATTTTCAGGGACCCGTTCCCCTTCAACCGAACGGCCCCTAAAGGTGAAATGCCGGCAGAACCAAGTTCAATGCGGTGAGATGGTGGAACTCAGTTACAGTGCTGCAGAATTTATCAGCGCCTGGTGATTCAAGGAAAATGCTAGGTGGAGGAAGGAGAGCCAGGTTGCAGGTTAAGCTTCTGAGGAAGGTTGTATCACGGACACATGGCCTGCAGAAATCACCAAACCTCAAGTCAGATTAATAATTTATTTTGACATGCTAATGGGAGTGTTTGGTTTGGAGAATCAATCCATTCTAGACAAGGTGATGTATCATGAATCCATCCCTCAAATTTAATGGAATGACTTCATTCCTCATATTAGTACTAATTACTAGTTTGTGAGGAATGGAATGATAATGCATCAACTCATTTCATTCCACAAACCAAACAAAATTAAGGAGTGAGATGATGATGGACTACCTCATTCCACAAACCAAACACCCCCTAAATCGGTAAATCCCATATATTTAAAAAAAACAGAATGTCATCAAGGAATAAATAATTCCTACTAGAACCTAGATCCATTCAGTAAAGTAAACTTCATAGTTTGGACTCTAAACACGTGAAAAAGCAATAAGAGTAGGATGGTGCATTGATTCGCCATGCCTAACTATTACTAGATCTGTGGTGAACTACTCAACTTTGGGCTTCTTAACTGCTGCATGCGGGACTATGGGACTACTAAATGCTGTACCAGGTCTATATCTGCTTTCAAAAGCATGGCACCCATGTAAATGTAGTTGTCACTTGCCAGGTAGCCAGTGATCAATACGAGTTACTTTTGTTTCAGAGAGAATTCCACTTTTAAGGAACGATGCTACATTAGCTATATATTATCTTGTCTTCGTTGTATTATTCTCATAAATTTACAAACCAGTATAGAAGTGCATAACTATATGTTTGGAAACACCCTTAAGGCATTCTGCATCTCAACTGGTTGCATGAAAAGAATCCTGCATACCTTCTAAGAGGCAGCAAAAAAAAAAACACAATAGAGAATCATGTGGTGGCATATTATTTTTTATCCCATCTTATGAAACTATAACTTGTTTCTGTCATAACAAAAGAAAAGATACCTATGTCACAGTATGGCTTACAAAACATGGTAACCAAACCCTAAACCATATCGTGTTTCTGTTATTTGGAAAACATGGTAACCAAACCCTAAACAAGGTAACCAAAGACTAAAGTAGGCATTTTCATCGATTGAAGTTGTCATATCTACCAGAGCAACATATGAAGACATAATGCAGTTTTGAGCTTCTCAACAAGGGATAATAGGCATGCCAAAGGACATAGGCAAGGAAATATCCTCTTGTGTGTACTACTTTACAAGCAAAATCCTGGCCGTGTTGTCATATCTTCAGCATACTATAAACACTCAGTCCTAGGCAATTGATTGGAGGGGAGGGTGCAGGATAGCCATAATACCAAACTTCCAGAATTCCTTTTAAGACTGATAGTCTAATCCAAGTAGTTGGTTAACCAATACATATCCAGATTAAATTCCTCTTAACATGGGCCTGTTTGGATGCATAGGGCTAATTGTTAGCCAGCTAATTTTTAGCTCCAGCCCATCCAAACAGGGGGTTAATAAGTGGGCTAATTTTTTTAGTGATGACTCTAACTAGTTGCTAACCAACTAGCTAGCCAGCCCCAGCTAATTTGGGCTAATTTTTAGCCTCACCTAAGAAGTAGCCCTAGATGATCCAAATAGGCCCATAAACTAGTATATCCTCCTCGCTGTACATTGCACATTATAAAATAGTGAATGCATGCAGTACAATCTGTACTCTCTTGAATGGAACATGTCAGGGCAAATAAACATGCATCATTATTGCTCAAAAGTAGTTCAATTGCTAATAATACTGAGCAGAGCAAGCCTCCTAATAATTATTGCTCAAAAGTAGTTCAATTGCTAAAAGATACTAAGTATTAGCATCCCAGATTTTCTACCATCCAAGACAGTCAAAGTGGGTAAAGCTAACAAATAGATGCATAGATATTTTTGTAAGAGCTCTGTATCATTGTCCTACATGAGCCAAAAAAATCAATACAAATATACACTAACACTTTGATGCACACAACCAAAGGATTTTTCAACTACATGGGTTTTGTTCGCATAGGCCTCTAGAACAATTGACACCCTGGACCATGAGTTACCACAAGATAAATGTTTACAACGTACCTCAAGATTCTGGAAACTGAAGTTCCACAATTACACCATGATGCAACTCCACTCTGGGTACCGCACTTCCTCCACAAAGAACTTTAGAGCTGAGGAAGTTCTTGCGGGTTCTCCATTGATGCCCTCAATATCATACCCGCTCTCCGCTTCTTGTCGTCCTTTGCTTCCTCTTTCAAGAATGAAGGATCTTCCCTCAGGTCCAGGGCTCTTGAATTCAGAGCTGCTGCTAATGGCTTCTTTTCAAATCCAAGCTTAAGATGCACCGGAGCCCTCTCTTTTGGAACAATGCTCCTTTGATTTTGATCCAACCCTGCCCCAGCATCAACCACCCTGATGGTTCTAGCTTGGATAGCCGGCGCAAATGCCTCGAGGACAGAGAGTTTCTTCTTTTCAGGAGGCATATCAACCTCAGATACATCCTTCTCTCCAGGCGGCAATGCTGGCTCAAGAAATGGGTTTCTCTTTGTCCCAGCTGCCTGTATCTCCTTTCCCTTCTCTGCACTATCCTGCGCCATCGCAACCGCTGGACGAAACCCATCCGCGCCTGCCATAGCCAGCCTTCGCTGCAAGCTGAGCAGGGACTTCTCAGCCTTCCTCCGTTGCCGCACCTGCTCCACCTTATCCACCCTGTCCTTGGTCGCCGGCGGCTCAACCCACACCTCCGTGCTCACATAGGTGTGCGGATCCGGGAACGCAGGCAGCCACTCAGGCACGTGCCTCATCCCAGCCTCCCTCCCCGCCGCCGCCGGCGGGCTGGCAGAGGGCTGCGGCTGCACGCGCTGGACGGGGAACCGAGGCAGCGGGCGCGCGAACGGCACCTCGTCCTTGGAGTCGACGAACGCCATGAGGTCCCTGACGACGCCGGAGCCGACGAGGCAGCGGCCCGTGGCCGCGGCGCCCGCGAAGCCGTCCGTGTCGTTGCCGACCTCCTCGAGCGCCTGGATGACGTCGAGCTCGTTGGCGAGCGCGCGGCCGGCGAGGTTGGCGTGGAAGGCGGCGGACCGGCCCAGGTGGGTGATGTAGCGCAGGAGGACGTCGACGACCGCGTCCACCGCGGAGCGGTGCGCGCAGTCGAACCCCGCGGCCTCCAGCGCCTGCGCCACCGCGGAACGCGCCACCGCCCGCCCGAACTCGTCCCCGCTGCCGCTGCCACTCCCGCCGCCGCCGGTTCCGCTCATATCTCCGCCGCTTCTCCTCCCCCCGCTTTCCAGTCACTCATGCCGCCGAGGCGCCGAGCAGCTCGCCCGCCGGCGCGGGGTCACAGATCCGGACGGCGCTAGGGTTCAGATCCCTCCGACCGCACCACCGCCCGGCCGAATCGAGCTCCCCAAGCTCGCTCTCGCTCTCGCTCCCGGCTGGCCGGCCGGCTGGGTGATTCGAGCTGGAATTCAAATTCAACCTCCAAATGGTTGATTGGAATTCGAGGCGAGGCGAGAGCGCGGTGGATTGGGCGGGAAATCGAGGGGATGCTGCGGTGGGGTGGGTGGGCGGAGGAGAGAGGCGGGGAGGCGAAGGGGAGATGGTGGTGGTGGCCGGTGGGCAGGTCTCATCTTAGAGAGGCGGCGGCGGTGGGTGGGCTGGATGGATTCGCGTGTGCGCCAGGCGGGGTGCGCGGAGCAAGGAGGGCGGGCACGCATACGTGGCCATTCGATTGGACGCGCCACTGGCGTTGTGGACTTTTTCCAACGAGGATCCTTTTGTTTACACCATTCAGAATTATTGGCCAGGCCCAAGCCGGCCCAACATGGCCCGCACAGGCTCCACAACGGCCTGAGACAAAGCAGCCGGCCGGCCATTTTAGGTTTGCAAAAAGTCCATATTACCTCCATCAACTCTCGCGAAAACCCGTTTTTTCCTCCGTAAACTCTAAAACCGGGCAAAACAAATATAAATAAACATATAACTAAGTTATACATGATCCAATGAGTATGAAATTTTTACTATAGTTTAAGCATACAATAATTAGTCCACCATAAAAATTTTACACTGCAGCTATGAATTATTCAATTTAATTATAGAAAAGTATAGATCTAAAAACACAGCAAAAACTTTATAAGAATACTATATTATATATTTACTGTGTAGATCTACTCTTGTGGAGTCCAACAAAATTGAATTTTTTATTTTATGATTTTTCAAAGATTCAACCAAAATAAATAAAAAAAAAAGACAAAATCACCTTTAAAACTGCTTATAACAGGGAGGTAAGATAAACGGCTTTAAAAGTTGAGGGAGATATTTTACCCAGTTTTGAAGTTTAGGGAGACAAAACGGACTTTCCCGAAAGTTGAGAGAAGTAATATAGACTTTTTCCTTTAGGTTTTATAACCACGTCCGGTCATTACAAGGATCATATATGACTCAAAGTCTCAAGCCTGAGACAGACAGGGACAACAGACAGTAGCATGTGTGAATTGTGATGGTCCGTGACAACCGACAATGATGCTCCATGCAACAAATAAGCTCTACAGAACCAAACCAGGTGTGGCTAAAACGTGTTCATGGCTGATTGGTGAGAAATGGCTGGCGTGTGGCCTGTTGAGCTTCGACGCCATTGGAGAAGCTGGACTCTGGTGAACGCGCCATTGCAGAAACGTGTTCATCAGCTTCCTCCCAGGGGCTGTAAACTGTTAATGGACATGCTACCCACAGCGTGCTGTCATTGGCTCATTGCATATGCTGGTGAATTTGCACGCTGCCTGCTGATGCCTGGTTCGCGGCTCTGTTGCTGCCGAAGTTCTTCCGGTTCGACTCCCTCGCTATCCTTGAACCAAACTGCATAAAGTGTTGGATGGAGGTAGTATCAGGTGCAAGCTTGTATGCGAAAAACTGCTTGTGCTGTAGTATGCGTGGAACCACACAATGAAAATGATGCTTGCTGGTTATAATTATTATGGCACTGACATGTATCAGATGTTTAAGCAGAGATGATGTGCAATTTTATCGGACCAACTAACTATCAAAGATGCTTTACCTCTTGTTAGTCAATACTCCTAGATTTTGTTAATAATTGGGTATTTTTAACACTATTTTCTCAAGGATTTTGTTAATAGTTGGGTATTTTTACCACTATAAGGTCAAGTATCTGGTTAGAATATGCACCTGGATCGCACGCTTTGGCTGAAGAGCAGCTTCTTGTAGGCCCAGCAGCCTTGCAACCTACATAAATAGGACACGGGGATTGCTATTAGCCAACTTTTATGCATGTAACAAAAAGAACTGCGATCCATCACCAAATCAGCCTTAGATTTTTTATATTTCTCAAGGGAATTTTGCAACAGTTGCACTCATTTGCCACCCTGGTAACTGTGTCATTAGACAATACCTTCTATCCACACAACTGATGCACTCAGCATGTATATGTTAATTTGCAATGCAAACTGGCATATAATGTAACAGCTTCTATTTGAAGTAAGGCAAATTATGTGCAAACCTCTCTCAATATCTTCTTGTCACCCTTTCCAACAGGTTCATCAAGTTTAGCAATCTCCCATAATGGAATTTCCAACAAAGTTTTTATCACGTTCTCATCAAGAAATGGGAAACGGGCCTACAGGATGTACAGTAGTACACATTAGATAGACAAGAAACTAAACCCATAACTGAAAATGCTAGGCATTCAAATTCATAATCCAATTAAAGACAGCTTACCTCCTTGCCATGATCGGTTATGCACCTATCATCTCTTCCCATATTCCTTTTCCATATTCTCTGCACATCTAGTCTCATCTCCTGATCCAATGCGTTCCACCTAAATAGCAGCATAAAAGCTTAGTTAATAGGATTCTTACCATTACAGTGCTTGAACAATTTAATTGATATCCATCATACTTAGTACAACAAATCAAACTGATGTATGGACATACCCTCCAAGCCTAAATTTAGTCCGATGTCTACCATAACCAGCACACTGCTCATCAGCCCCAGAACCCACTATAAGGACTCTAGATCTCGACCTGTACTTATAGCGAGAACCGTCTTGCATACGACATGTACTTCCATCCACCCAACCATCCCCACCAGCAGCCAACCAGAGAGCAATACCAATGTTCAAATCCTGTAGAACAGATCCAATGTTTCAACTATGATAACTCTACCATGAGTTACACTCTCCATTCAAAACTATAGTTCACTTTGGCTTTGTCCTAAGTCAAACCTCTAACTTTGACCAGGTTTTTAGAAAAAGTATATTAACATCTACAAGTTCAAATAAACACACTTTCAAAAAAATATTCCATGGAGAATTTAATGAAACAATTTTGACAGTATAGGTGCTGATGCATTTTTCTATAAACTTGGTCACAAAACCAAAGTGAACTATAATTTGGAATGGAGGCGGTAATAAAGACAATTTCAAGTTTATGTTGCCATTCCAAAACCCCAAATCCACAAACATGTAAACAGAGTGCAAGTGCACAAACAATATATGTGGCATGTTTTCTAATGTTATGTCATGGGAAAGCAATGGAATGAACATATAAGGCTTTAATAAAAGGATACACACCATATAGGTGTTTGAAGGGTGTATGAGTGACATCACATGTTCACTTTCCCCTTTCAAGTCTGTCAAAGCAGTGTCAATCTCAATAAGACGCCATCTGCAATTTAAGAACACAGGGACAATAAAACAAACATTTCAGCTTAAAGTCACAGTGCAACACAGCATCTATAGCTAAACTGAAAACTAAAATGAATTACAAACTTGCGTGAATAGCCAGAAAAGCATACAAGTAAAGATGCAAGAGTGCATCGTAGCAAAGAACATGAAACATCATAATGGACAAGGAACTCATAAGGGTATAGTAGGTATTCCATTCGCCCAAAAAGGAAATTAGGTGCAGGTATCATCGTTCTTCAAGTGCAATTACTATGGAGAATATGAAGATAGGTATCATTAAATAAAATCAAATACATTTAGTGCTAGATCATACAAGCTGTTGGGGCCAAGAACACAGTAAGTTCAAAAGCCAAATCACCTCCGGCACGGAGATATCCTCTGAAGCTCCTTCAGTCCTGCTATTGCAGAAATCCTATCAGGGGCAAGCTGCCCATCAAAACTGACATTTAGCAAATCAATTGTCCCTGTTGGAAATCTTTATTAGCTTTAGTTTACGGACAGAGATGAAGAACATAATCTTCTAGCAGCAAATATATATAATATATAAGAACTTTGAAAGTTTGAAACTTTGGATGCAACAGAGTAAAATTAATAGTCAGACTTACATTTGGAATCAATGCACTGGTCTAACAATGCTGCAAGTATCATGGAGTCTAAGCCACCGGAGAAGAGGACTGCTATTGGGGCTGACTCTTCATCCTCAAATTTATTTAGAGTACCCTGTCCACATGAAAGAACTCAGTATAACCTGATGTACTAACAAGTAATGGAACATGAAGAAAGATGTAACTATTTTCAGTAAAGAAGGTCCTGATCAATTAATTAGCAGGTACAGTTGTTAAATGACCATAGGTATTACAGAGCAGCATTAAGAAATTAAAACTTAACATGTATGCCAACCTGAAAGAGTGTGTTCATTTTAGTCCGCAGCATTACAGATTCCCTTAATGCAACCAATACTCTATGTGCTGAATGTACATATCAACATAAACAATATATCAGTATAAGTAACTCTTTGAGACGATTTAATTATGAAATTTCAGTAGTAAATGTTTCATGTACCTGACTGTGTTATGCAATTTGCTTCACATAAACTAGAATCTGACAGGAGATCTGCCTTTGTGATCCCATTATCCGTATTTCCTCCAGCTTCTCTTGACCTTATGAAGCTCTGAGACAACTGATGGTTCCCTCTGTCAACAGAATTGTTCTCCATGGTAGGAACTGTAAGTTTCCTCTCCCATTTAATCAATTCATTCAATGAAGAAGCCATCCATTTATGTGTGTTAACCTCCACGATCCACCCTTCCTTCATGTGTGCACCATATTTTGCAATGTCTTTCATATGGATGCTGTATATCCCACAAGGAAGCTCTTCCCAGTAGCTAGCTTCAGTATGGTTAGACATGTCACGATCTGACACAAAATCATTTACTGTTGGATCTGTAGCAGAGGAAAAGACCACAAAAACAAGATTGGATTTGTGAAAATTGAATAGGTTATCACTATTTAAAGCATGTAAAGAAACAAAAATCTTAAGCACAGACAAAACCACAGCTTACTGCAAAGATGGACACCTGAAAGTTAAGCATATCTTACCAGAGTTATTCTTTGCAAATGAAGGGGGGGATACTGATGATAACATGAAGCGAGAATCATCAGCTGTGGGCCAATGTACTAAGAGGCTTCTTCTTCCAAATGCATCGCGGCCAAACCAAATCGTATTTGACTTCATCTGGAAGTTCAAGATGACTTGGGTGTTAGAAAGATGAACCTCCAACAGATTGCAAAGATCACAATCATAAAAATACCTGCCTGCCAGTATATCAAAGCCCATGGACCTTTGATTGTGGAAAAGAGTTGCAAAACTGATTTGGCACCACTCCCACAACAAGGACATGTTTTATCTCTACCAAGAGCATGGCAATCACATGAACAACAAGATTCCAGAGAGGTAAAAAGAGCTTGGGTGTCGTTCTCATCATCTGCAACCTGAATTCCTCCATATATCTCACCTTAGACGAAATAATTTCATTAATTTGATCAGCATATATCACCAGAGGACAATAATTTGTGAAGAAATAAAAAGAAGCAACTTTACATCAAGCTCAAGGGCATTACCATTATACACAAGGACACTTCCAGTGGGGGCCACCAGTGGCTGCGAAACCAGCTTAGCTCCCCTAAGATGCAGTGTTGCCCCGATGAAGAACAAATCAGCAACACCAGAGTCACTCACACCGACTTTACCCTCTACTCCATCATTGCAGCCATCACTAACTGCAATGCACGACAACCTATAAGAAAATACATAGATTCAACCAAAGTCCTGTGCATGTCAACACCCACCAACAACCGTGCCATCAGCGAGAAGGCGGCGACTTTCGTAGCCTAAACTATCAGGGCCTCGCCGGCGCAGGGCCTCCTTCAGCTCATCTGACAGGCCCTTCCTCTGCAGTTATGTGAAAGCAGCCAAATCAACCTAGGTGCTAAGGTTTAGTGTACGGCCGGCGTTTAACTGAAGGTTTGGGAGGCTGTGGAGGGTGTAGACGTGTAGTAACATACCTCGCAGGAGTGCTGGATCTCTGATGCGGTGGCGGCCGCAGTGGCACAGGGAACAATGACGAGGCGGTCACTGGAGAGGACAAGGGCGATACCGCACATCGAAAGGGGCTAGTGCACACAACGACTGTATAAAACTTGATGTTTTTGCAGCAAGGACCTGAAGAACAAGATATTAGTCTTTTTTTAGTGAAACAATCGGTTGTATACAATTATGGGAACAGCTTTTTTTAGACATCAAACATAAGTAACGTTTAAGGCCCTGTTTGGTAGGGCTTCAAGTAGCGCTGGTAATGGGCCATCAAATCCCAACGGCCAAACGAGCACCCCAACTCATGGGCCTGCTTTTACAGATCATATATGGTATATATATAGGAAAGGGCCAAATGTTGCTCAAAAAAAAGGAAAGGGCCAAAATGGATACAGGCTGGACTCTAGACTTGGCCCTTTGTCGTTGTGAGGATCATGAGAAAAAGCCGATGTGGATTGTGAGGAAAGAGCCTTCATCGAGAGCATGTGAATGCATTGTTGTCGTTGGCTCAACAGGCAAAGGGATCAGAACGCCTGGGCACCTTGCGTAGGGCAGCGACGGTGGTCACGGGTCACCCAATTGTTGCCAAGAGAGAGAGAGAGAGAGAGAGAGAGAAGAGAGAGAGAGAGAGAGAAGAGAATGCAGGGGGAATGCAAAGGGGGCTGTCTTTGTTCAGAATTTTAGGATTTGGCACACTACCGAATAGCCATTGCCATCCTTCCAACCAAAAATATCACAGAATTGTCTTCTGGTGCCTGAAGAGCATCTCCAAAAACACCTAAAAAAATAAAGTCCTAAAACTGATGGTGTTGGAGCTTCCTATTAGGAAGGAACACCCCACACACACACGCGCGCGCGCGCGCGCACACACAAAAAAATGTAGGCAGACAAGGGTAACTGCTCTCTTATTCACCTGCCACTGCATACCTTTGCCCTCCTGCAGTGGTGAGTTTGATGATCTGTAAGATGTCTTCACACTACTAGTGTGTGTGTGTATTTTCCCTCTGTATCACCTACCTATTTGATGATGGAGACAATGTGGCCAAACACAAATATGGAGTCTGCCAAATGTTCGGAGGCAAGGAACAAAAAACCTTCTCTATTGTCACCTACCCATCTGAACATAAAACAAGCTTGACCCTCATTAACTCAATGACTACAATTTCTCTGGGATCCACAGTCAACCGCTCGTGGTAGGCCACAGTATGATATTACCACAGCAACCAAACAAGAGATACAGAAGAATAAGAAACAAAAAGGCTACACACAAACATGGTCTTGAGAGGCAAGGAACATAGAGCTGTTGAATTGGCATTAAACATCTGAATTTCATTAACCAAGCAAATCTGAAAGTTTTAGACCGGAAAACCGCGAAGAATGTTATCACTTATCACAGCTCCAATGGTGAACATCAGTACTACAATGAACTCATATGCTTAACTCATATATGCATGCTACTATCAAGACTAGCACGGCAAAAAGTAGGACCTAGCTGTATATCTCGGCCACGCACAAGTCAGAAGAAGCAATCTCTGAATGAAATCGAATCACGCGGATGCAGTATTCATTAAATCCCCACACAGGAACAAGCCGCAAACCAATATATGTTTGATTGTCACAAGAAATTGTCAGATAGAAGAGTCGGCAAGCCATACCTGCACTGCACAGACCCTGACGACTGACGGTGGCAAGCTGCAGCAGAGATACGGATGCGGCGCCCTCGACCAGATGGCCGGCGGCGGTGCCCTGGGGCAAAAAGGCGGAGGCGGTGCCCTAAAGCAGATCAACGGCGGCGGCGGCGGCGGCGCACTGGTGACTGGAGCCGTGCAGCGGCACCCTGGAGCCTAGACGGAGGCAGCGCGCAAGGGCGAAAAGCGACACACGCTGGTCGACCTGGGCCGAGTTCCCCTGCGAGGCCCAGATGGGCTTCCATTGGATTCCTGGTTGGCGAGCGACGGAAATCTTGAGACGGGCGTAGCCCGGATTGGGGATTTTTTTTTAATTTCTACAGTATATTTTAAAATTCGGTTTTTATAAATATTTGTCTAAATAAAAAAGGTAAAATTATACTACTGCTGTTGATTGAATCGGTAGAAAGTAGGTTGAATTATCGGAATCTCCTTTTCTCTACCGGCTCATCTTTAAAAAAATCATAACTTTTAGTATGAAATCGGACGAAAATATAATTTACTAGAAGAATTTACCGTACGTTGCTGCGGGTATCATGAGAAAGGTTACTGACAAGTTCAGCTGCACTGTCACAGATGACAGAAGTGTGTCCGTACCTGACGCTTGGCTGTATGAAAATGGAGTGTCCGTGCCTGACGTACGAGTGTTTCTCAAATGTTTCCTCACGTACTACAGCTCTCAAATGTTTCCGTAAGGCAAAGTCACTCATCGCTGGATTCGCTGGACTGTCTGGGTTTCAGACTTTCATTCAGTAGCTGGGAGACCTGAGAGAGCAACTATTATCCATGCACATGCACTCCTATAGTTATTTCATCTGATGTGCATGGAGCAAATCTGTCAAAAATATACTCAGCTATTTAGGCCCTGTTTAGAGAGCAAGAATTTTTCTCTATTCATGTGTTTTTCATGTGAAATTGAACTTATTCTCATAATATTCTGTGTAATTCCTATGAAATTCATTATTCCAAACGGGCCTATTAGTGGTGATGTGGCTTGATTTCATGGAAAAACTGCAATCTGTATGCTTTCAGATTTCAGTATGCTATGCTAGGCACGTTTCTAACAATGGTACCAATTAATTCTTATTCACCACGAAGAACACCTTTGTGAAAGGACCAAATAACTCACGAGGAGATGGATTGAACTCTAAAAATTTAAAATTAAAACCTTACCATAATCAAATCTACTTCATTCACTTGTGTGACAAGGTCAAACTAAAGGTCTATCCTACCTCTGCAAATATTGTATTAAATATTTCACCCTCTAAACAATCTCAAATAAAAAAGGTTTTAATACAATCTAGTTCTTGTCAAGTAGTATAGGATGTGTCTTCATCTGAGTTGGTTGAAAATTTTGAAGAAAAAAAGATTCTAAGAACTTAAAACTTATATGACTTGTCCTTGAAAAAAATGGAAGACAATTGTAACAATGATTTATGAAATAGTGCACGAACATCTCATGAGCAAGGTTAAAATAAATGTAAAACTGAAAAAACCTAAGAGGCACATTTGACATTTCCCATGGTCTGTTTGTGGCTTTTAATTTGCTCATGTTTCTTTTTAACATTAGTATGATAGGGTATAAAGAAGCTGTTGGTTATGCGATTTTTTAACTTTGAGGTTGAAAGCTAGTTAAGAAGCCTCTAAACCTTTGCTAGGTTGAGAGGCGTGTTTAGATATTCATGTGGGGAACCAGGGTTGAAGTAGTGCTTGATTCCATTAGATGTTTTCCTATGACCGTTTTTAGTCTTTTATCTAGTGCAAGTGGTGGTATTCTGCTACGTGTTTGGTTGTATCACTCACCTCGCCAAGCAACATAAGCATATAATTAATGGAAGCGCTCGTTCCTGCAAAAGGGAAGATCAATTTGGGTTCCGATGAGCTCAATTTGGATGCCCCACCTATGAGCTAGATTTAGAGGGTGGCGAGCTTGCTTGATTTTGGAGGCATTGAGATTGACTCCACATAAGATTGAAGATATTCGATTTGGATGGTGATGAGCTTGGAAGGGAACAACTTGACTAGGCATGAGAAATATTGGCTTCATTGAGGGAGAGGCACGGATAAGTTGGGGGAAAGGTAGATTTAGTGTGGAAAAAGGTCCACTCACATGCTACAAAAACTCTCTTTAAAGGGTAAACTCCATTTTTCGAGTATGATATAGTGCAAAATGATAATTTAAATAAACTATGAACATGATTACAAGCAACATTGACTTTATTATGATGGCATATAGAGAAGCATGGCTATTGATTTTAACTTTGAGGTAAAAAGCTACCTACCTCTAATACTTTGCTAGTCTAGGAGGCGGTGTTTGCATCATCGTGTTAGGTTGAAGTTGAAGTAGTGTTTGGTTCCTTAGTTACCTATGACTGGTTTTAGGGTTCTTTTTATCTAATCAAGTCATGGAATCCCATGGCATGCTCAGTTGCATCACTCGCCTCGCCAAGCAACATAAGCATATATTTGTGTTTTGGTTTATCTGTGTCCTTTTTTTTCATTTCCTCTCTTCTTCTTCCACGGTGCAAGACTATTGATGGAAGAACTCAATCCGGTAATGGGAAATGTCAATTTTGATTGTGATGAGTTCATAAGATTGGAGATTCTCCATTTGGGTGGTGTTGATCTTGGGAGGGAACAAGCTTTTATTAAAAAAACAGAGGGAAACCCTCAAACCCCAACTATTTATAGAACATAGAAAAAAAACTTGACTTGCATGGGAGATAGTAATTGCTTCATTATGGAATGTGCAATTCAATCCGAGGAAGATGTTAATTTAGTGCGGAAAAGGTTAGCTCTCCAGATGCTACTGAGCTCTTTTTTTTAAAAAAAAATAGCACTTGCATGCTTTAAGGGCACCATCAATGCAAGCAAATAATACTAGTAGTCTCATCAAAAAGTTACATGACATATGACATGTAGATGCTGAAATTTGGGAGTACTAAACTCATAATGGAAGCCACACTCACATCTGTACTACGACACCTCTCATCTTCTCTCCTTTGTCTAATGCCTTAGCTTTTTATGTCACACACAACGTGCATACTTACTTCGACAGCTAGGCTACCGAACCTTCCGAGTCCATCTGACAAGCCTACAAGCAACTATTCCTATTGAGTTGGCACCCGTATCTAGTGAGCAGGGGTGAAGTCAGCAGCCACGCTGGAGCGTCGGGCTTGCCCTAACACTACATAAAAAACGATTTTTAGCAACGGTTCAAATTTTTTGTAGGGGCGGTTAGTGATGGAGCCGTCTCTACAGTGGCGTGCTCAGGTGCCCAGACACCAGCCGCCCCTACAAATGAAACAGCAGGGGCGGCTGGTGTTACGAGCTGCCCCTACAAATGGAGTCTTATTTGTAGGGGCGGCTCAATCACCAGCCGCCCCTGGAAGCAAGGATTCGAAGAGAACAGGCACATGTACAAGAAACATGGCCGAGACCGAGAGACTAGTCTTGAGCTCTAAGTGAAGGTTCTAGTTGCGAAGGCGCTGGAGGAGCAAAGACTGTCTACGGAGCCACGGATATTAATGACGCCGCCGGGAGAACTGACATTAGTTGGTAGCCCTCCGAAAGTTTCTAGCAGCCAAGGTTCCACTGCAGCCACAACCCCAGTCGATCGCATACGGGAACCAACTAGTTGCACCTTGGTGTTTCTCAGCGGCCGGTAGAACACTGTGATGGAGGTGGCAACGGGTGTGGCACATCCTCCCGGTGGCTTACACCACAATAATAAGATACCGCCGGACTACACTAGGGTCGAGGTGCATACACTAAAGCCCGAGTTCATGTAGTGGAGGATAGACTACGCAACTCCCGAGGGGCTGGTGTTACTCGGAGACGTTATGGGGCAGTTCATCCTCTGGCACAAACGGGACATTATATTGACTGCTTCTTCGCCGCCTCCCCCTCTCCTAAATTTGGAGCGAGTTGTTGAGGTCGGGGAGATATTTTCACCGTCTCGTGACCCCCCACATTACTGAGATGCCACATTCTTCCCCGCCTCCTAGCGAGCATGTGCCTGATGAGATGCCACAACCTTCTCCAGCTCGTACCGAGCAAGTGCATGATGAGATGCCTCAGTCTTCTCAACACGCACAGCCGATACATGAACAACGAGTGCCTCCTGAAGGTGATGCACAAGGAGACGAGGACGTGTCTGAATGGGAACTTCGAAAGAAGATTCCAATCAACATAAGGCCAATTTATGTTCCGATCAAAGACGTCTCATCGGTGTCCAAGTGGTATTCCCATGACCAGTTCAAGCCTGAGAACTAAGTTAAAAAAAGTCCCATCACGGGGTTCTGAGGAGGCCGTAACTAGCAAACTTCACCAGATTGCAAAGCAGTATCCAAATATTGATGACATCAAATGGTCAAAGGATTGCCCGAAAACATATGAAAGAGGCAAGCCCTTCCTACCAAACCGGGACACCCAGCGCCTACCACTTGGAATGAGAAGGTTCTATGATTGGTACTTGCGTGTTCTCCCAACGAGCATAGATACCATACAAGCATGCTTCCCCACCGACACATTTGGAAGCCCAGCCGGGAAAATTGTCTTTGACTTCAATGACATGCACACATGCTTTCACCTGGGAGAAATAGAGATGAATCTAATTCGCACGTGGTGCCTGTAAGTCCTTGTCCTCCCGATATGATATGAATGTAATCTTTGAATTTTGTTGTAACTAACCCACGCCGTGATTTATAGAATGCAAGTGCACATTGTCAAACAAATGCTAAGTGTGAAAGCCGGGTATGTAGACCCTCAAGCTATAGCCCAAACAAATTTTAATTACCCTAAACGGTGGACACTGGATGCCAAAGAGCTAGCTGCTGCAAAGACTCTTCGGGAGAAAGATCGCATCCGTACGGCGAAACTAAGGGAAGAGTCCCTTAAGGTTGCGGCATACATTGCCCTGGCTTTCAAAAATCTACAATAACACTCTACTATATGGCTACCATACAACTTCGAGTAAGTTCAACTCTATACTTAAAGCTTTGTTCAATATATTTTATTCGATGCAAAAAGAGCTTATCTAGTTCTATGATTAAATCCATGCGGCAACCACTGGATTTGTATAGTCGTCGATGTCGGGAGGAGCATGGCATGGGTCTTTGATTCAATAGATAAGGACCCGGCGACATACAAAGACTTCATATCGATTCTCAAGACGTATACATATCGACAATCCTCATTAGCTTATATGTTTGTATACATACTTGTAACGTTCACTTTTGGATACTAACAAGTTGTATTTGCTAAAATAATTCGAACAGGGCATTTAGGTTCTATGTCACTAATCATCATGGAAGGCATGATCCAGTAAGGAAGGAAAAGGTGGCTATAAAAACACTATGTGCGGTAAGTGTAACTTACTTCTTCAATACTCCGTTACATGGCTGTCAAAAGCATTACTTAATATTTTCATATGCAAAACACACAGTGCCCCAAGCAGAGGCCTGGGAGTGTACATTGTGGATACTATATATGTTATATGATGAGTAACACCGGTGCCTACAGGAGACACCCCTTAAGGGTAAGTTTGAACCTTTTCATCCGTAGTATAAAAACTTCGTACATGGTATGAAATACTAAATCGAAACATGTTCTCTTGTAGTGGAGAGAAGAGAAAGGAATAAAAAGAGACCCATACAAGGATGACCGACTCTTAGAGCTCGTCGGTGACCTTTGCAACTTCATATTGGACCAGATTGTACATGTCACAGGCGCCTACCATGACCGAGAGTCTGAGTTAGGTACAAATCCTCAGTACCAACACCTTCGTGAGACTGAAAGGCTAGCTCTAGGACGTTAATAACAATATGTATGGAATTTGTATATTTAATGATAGATTATATATATTCTTGTGAATTGGACTTGTAATTGTAGTTTATAGAATACTCTTGTGCTTGTAGTCACGGTCGCGGGGTGTTCGGCAACGCGAACGCTGGTCACGGGGCGTTCGGCAACGCGAACGCGGTTCGGAACGTTGGTCGCGGGGCGTTCGGCAATGTGAACGCGGTTCGGAACGTCTGTCGTGGGATGTTCGGCAACGCGATTTTGAATTGTAAATTTGAATTTTTTTGCGGGAAAACGTACTGTAGGGGCGGTTCTAGATTGAACCGCCCCTACAAATACCTGTTTATAGGGGCGGCTGGTACTACAACCGCCCCTACAAATTGATTTGTAGGGGCGGCCTGGGAACCGCCCCTACAAATGCATGATTTGTAGAGACCCTTGCGTAGGGGCGGCTGGGCAAACCGCCCCTACAAAGGGTTACCAACCGCCCCTAGAAATATTTTTTGTAGTAGTGTAAGACCACGCTCAACGTAAAGCTACACTACTACACATAGTATAATACCCGTGCTAACGCTACGGTGACATTTGGTAATGCAAATCAGACAACAAAAAATGATCTACCTGCACAATACTTAGTTTCAAAAGATCTGGATCCAATATTATTACGGGAACACCCACCTCTTTACCAAATAGAGCTTTATTATCATGGATTCAACAATATCATTACAAAACAAAACTCGACACGGAACTAAAAACAATACTCAGTCTTTGTCATGACATATTGGCAAAACATGCATGTTCATGCACAACTTTATTTCGCTCCACTCCAAACTTTTCAATTCTTGAGCTTTGCAGCTACCAGCCTTCCTGCTGAGCTCATGGGCGATCGGTGCCACCAAAGAGCGAACAAGTTGTACTTGCACCTGTCAACAAAAGAAAAAAAGAACTTACGAGCTGTTAGACACGAGCATGCAGTAGCTTCTGTTTCTCTATGGCACTGCGCTTTGATTGCTCCCAGACCGTCACCGCCCTAGCCGAGCTCTAGCCATCTTCGCAAGAAGTCAAGAACCCACCTGCGCAAGAAGACAGGACTTAGAAACCAACATGTGCTAGATATAAGTTATAATTCATAAAATGAGGGGAAATTGCATATTGTTAGGACAATTCTGTACTAACTTCACCACATAAGTGCACATATTAATTGTTAAAACAGTGTCTAATTGTCCAGGCACATAGTGATGAAATTTTAGGCACTCGGATCATGTGAAATGTTTTGAAGGCCGAGAAACAACAATTGGGCAACATTTTTAGGAGCGGAATGTGTCCTTTGTTTTGATCAAAAACATCATGGAACCAAAAGATAAGTTAATGCAAAGGCACTATTGATGCATGTTACAAGTAATTTGGAGTGTTCCTAGCTATTTATTAACTTCCAAACACAGCTATTAAAGTGAACTGGCCAACTGGGCCTTACATTTAGTCAAAAACACATTGAAGCAAAAGCTAAATTAGTCCGGAGTACCACCAAACTATCTCACCCGTCTGCAGCGACAACCACAATAGCTAAAGAGGCAAAGTTCGAAGATCAAAAGGTCACCGCACTATCCAAACCCAGATTGCAAATATAGATAGCGAAGGGAAGTGATTTGATTGATAGAGGCAATAAAAATAAAATTTTCTTACTTCTAAAATGAAAAGTGTGCCTGTGCTAACACTACAGTATATATACAAAACTGACCAAACTGTCGATAGGCATTACAGTAATTATGCAATCAAGCTTATAGCAGTGATAATAAACAACAACGTACTAAATCTGTGGAGCTGTTAACTTGATAGCTAACACAAATTCTTAATGCAGAGTAGTGAAATGACCGCTAGAAAGGCTAAAAATTATTTCTTTTTCTACCAAAATAATATAGCAATAGATTATATACAAAAGGAAATTCCTGTAGGCAAACATAAGCCTGCATAATGTAGGTTTGAGCTTACCAAACAAAGGCATGAACCTCTCATTTCCTTACCTCTAAGCTCCTCTAAAAGCATGGAAAGGTCGCAGCAAAACATGAAAATATCATGCCTTAGTTGATTGCAATGCTTTTATTATTCTCCTCAGCCGTAGCAGTTTCTGGTTCAAAGCTAAGCTCCTAGGTCGGCCAGTAGTGAAGGTCCTATTTCAGAGTAAGTACACGAGGCTTCCATTCAAATGGACGGTCCTCACTCTAACAAATTCACCATCTTCGAGACCCTAACCAAATAAATAGTCTAGACATTAATTCAAATCAATCAGTTTTCATCTAATTTTAATGCCACACACAAGCAGTGACCAGAATAAATTTGGCAGATCCAAATCTTTAGTAGATAAATACTTGCAGATTTAAATATTAAGTTGAAGAAATGTTTATCATGACTGATTAAAGATGGTTTTTAATATTGCATACACAACTTTGTAAGGGAATCTCACCTAGCAACATAAACACCATGACCATCTTCTGGCAAAAAGCCTAGTGCACGCACTGCTGAATGAGGATCCTGGATAATGCATCCACACCAATTAACCATTCGGTTTGTACCATTGCTGAATGATCCATATAAGAAGAGACAATGAAGAGACATGTCTAATCTATCTTGTTTTTAGAACTGCAGTGCGTGTATGAACTATTAAGTAATAACCTCATGATTACTTTTGGTTAAAAATTAACTACACCGACACACACAAATGTAACTATCAACTGGGCAATTAAGATCTCAATGAACGACAGAGCTCATCTAATATATTATGAATGTTGTGTAGCATCAAGTTCGTACTTTAAATCTGCAATTATTAAGTCCGTGAGTGTGTGTAGGAAACAATTAGAAATTTCTCATATATGGCTTCCTTATCACAAAGTTTCAGTAATTTCATTCAACTGAACATAAGTATCTAAGATGAATGTAGATAAGTGCTGAACCATCTCAATGGGAATCCGACAATGGGGGAACTTGTGGGACAATGGGAGTATCAATTGAAAAATGCTACTGCAGTAAGAATGATCAGAAAAGGAAAATGATACTTTTTTAGCTGCGAAAAAATTATGTTGGTGTTTCAATTTATCCGGCTACAAAATCAGGTATTCTTTGGATGCAGTGAATAAACCGATATTCATATAGTTTCCCTGAATCTATTTCCTTCAATAATTCAAATTCACCAAATTGACACCAACTGTACTTGACGATCTGCTACCTATCAAGGCCTGCCTGTGCATGCTGCTAAGCTGGCATATTAGTCCCATTTATTTATAATAATGCAACTAATTCTGCGCCGTAGGGTGTTTTAATATCATGACATTCCTGTCCTCACGAGAAAACAAGGATAAAGCATTGATCCATCCAGCAATCGTGTGCATCCCTCTATGCCTATTAGAGGAAGAAATTCAAGATGATTGCAGATTTACAATTTACCTGGCGAATTCTAATTCTAACACTACAATTTTTGAGATAGAAGCAGCAGAGCACGATTGATCGATGGAGGAAACATGAGATCGACAAAAGGGACACCTAGCCTAGCGTGGAATTGATTGATGCATAAGTAGATCAGTATAAGTGCATACCCTGGAGGTAGTCGCAGTTCTCGGCCTCCTTGAGCACGACGTCGACGACGGCATCGATGAGCTCGGCGCCCTCGATGTAGTGGCCCTTGGCCCAGTTGTTTCCGACATCGAACTGGACGTAGATGAAGTTGTCGGGGCAGAAGATGACGCCGAAGGGACAGCGAGGCTACAGACGTGCAGGTGGTAGCGGCGAGGCTATAGCACGAGCAGTAGGACGGGACGGCGAAGCTGCAGCACGGGCAGGCGGCGTGTAGGAGGTAGCGGCGGCAGGCAGTAGCGGCGGCCGGCAGGATATGCGCAGGCGGTAGTGGCGGCCGGTAGGATCGGAACTGCACGGCTGCGTGGTCAGAGACGTCAGGGGCGGTTTCTCCGTATCATTTGGAAGGAATTTTTTTTTGAAGGAAACTTATTTGTTTTTTTATGGTCAGTTTGGAATTTGATCCTGGCCTCCTAGGTCTCACGCGGTGTGTCGCGTACAAGCGGTGTGCGGGATGCGCGAGCCTTGCGTTGAAGGCTTGGCGTGGGAGATCTAAATAACATTGGCCATTAGATCGAGTTGAAGCATGTGAGCAGCGATTATGAGCCATAGATTTTAATGATGTTGAAATCTTAGGTATAATTTCGTTGGTGTACAATGATTAGAGTCTCTCAGCGGGGTACGTTTTTTTGGGAGACTTAGTATAATTTTGATTGGTCCCTTACAGTAGAGATAAGGCTCCCAACCTCCAAACGCATAGGTAGGCCACCCACTAAAAACTTCCATCCTGAAATGACGCATAAGCAGACAGTGTTGGTCCCGTCTATAATACCCGGATATGGATACTTGTATCGGATACGATACGTATCTGATACGTGGATACGCTATTCTCCAAAAAACAGTGACATGGGGATACGGCTAGGATTTT
This sequence comes from Miscanthus floridulus, assembly GCF_019320115.1. Classification (NCBI taxonomy): domain Eukaryota; kingdom Viridiplantae; phylum Streptophyta; class Magnoliopsida; order Poales; family Poaceae; genus Miscanthus; species Miscanthus floridulus. Next base: position 69,207,834 of record NC_089594.1, read on the forward strand.
TTTAATAATAATAATAATAATAACATGATTTAATATGAAATAACATAGTTCACAACTTAAAAGGTCACATCTAGTCATCCAGACCACATGTTCACACTTCACAAACATAATTAAGTTTGCATGCACTGTACATAACTGATAACACATGCAACTTAAATTCTAGGATTCTACTCGTCTTCATCGTTACGTGGGTTCTCCTCACACACTCTCCATTTCAGGTTCATCAAGAGAGAGATCAGCAACTTCTAGAATTCCAACACCAGATAAAGATTCAAAGCCATCTCCTTCCACATCCCACATTCTTGTTGGCCCTACTATAATCTTCCGCCTTTCTTGATAGAAGTCTCAAATTGTTATGTATAAAGACCAAGTCTTCAACACGTTCAGGAGCTAGTTTGTTTCTTTGTATGCTATGAATGAAGTTGCATGTGCTCCAATTCCTCTCACAAGAAGAAGATGAAGCTAGCTGATTGAGTAATTTGAGAGCTATTTTTTGCAGCATAGGAATAGACTGTCCATGATTTGCCCACCACTTCAATGGGTCAAGTACCCATCTGTCATAAATGGAGTCAAAGTCATTGAGTTCTTCTAAGCAAGTAGCAAACCTTGAGTACTCATCTTTAACTTGATTGAGCTCTTTAAGAACAGGGAAGAATTTCCTAAAGCATTTCATTCTCTGTACTGAAATATCAAGGTCCTTATGTGGGGGTTGACGTCCTTCACTTTCACTAATCCATTTCTCATGATAGTACCTACAAATAAATATGATCAACACAATGCAAATGAACAAAGAATGGACATCAACCATTTACAATACAAAAATGGAGTGGACTGAGTGGTACAAAAAAATTTATCTTGGATTAAGTGAATGTGCAAGACAAATGAGAGGTGTGTTGCTTTTTGACCAGCGATCAACCAATATGTCTTGAACAGTAGAGAAGAAGGTGGATTGTTCATAATAATTCTTCTTTTCTTTAGTATATATCACTTTCTTCACTTTTGCTATCATAGTGTCCCACATCTCATAAATTAGATGAAGACAGGGTCTATCAGTGTTAGCCATACATAGCATTTCATAAATGGGATCAGTGAAATCAACAATGTACTCCACATTCTCCCACCATTGCCTACAAAGAATTTTCTCTCTCACATGTCGTGCTGTCCCTACATTATCATCTCTGTAAGTTTCCCATGCATCACTGATCACCATGCTTTGGAGTGCTCTCTTAACCATCAAAAACCGCTTTAACATAACAACAACCGATGCAAATCTTGTTTTAGCTACAGCTAGTAACTTCAACTTGCTAAACTCATTGAACATTGACAACCTCATGCCATGGTTCATTATATAATTCTTGATCATATTAGCATCCCCAGCTATTAAAGTTATCCAATGTAACTCATCATATACCATCTCTTGCTTTTCGGTACGTGGCAATTTAGCAGCACAAATATTTTTTAGTGCAACATTGAGGGTGTGAACAATACAAGGAGTCCAGAAGATGTTATCATACTTTTGCTGAACAATAAGACCCACACCTTTGCAGTTTGTTGCATTATCTGTGATGATTTGGACCACATTTTTTGGTCCAACTTCTTCTACAACAATCATCAGCTTCTCTGCAATATACTCTTTTGTCTTCTCTTCACCTGAAGCATCAATAGCTCGCAAAACATTGGTGAAGTTTCAGAAACAGCAATAAAGTTAATGAGCAGCCTTCTTTGTGCATCAGTCCAACCATCAGAACATATGGTAACACCCTTTTCAGCCCAAACACTCTTCATTTGGTCAAGTAAGCTCTCAACATATACCCTTTCTTGCTTAAGCAAAGTAGTTCTCAGTTTGTTATAACTAGGAGGAACATAACCACCAAGGTTATGGTTTGCTGCATACTTGTAGGATTCTCTATAATATGGATTTCTTGCAATGTTGAAGGACATACCTAAAAAGTACAAACATGAAAAAGATATAACAAAATACCTAGGGCTGTGAATTACTTAACTCCATAACAAAATAGAAATGAAAGAATTTTTTGCTAACCTCCAGAGTAGAATATCCTTGCAATTAATTCATCCAATTGATTGCGAGTATCCATGTCGAAAGCTTTCTCAAGAGCTGAACTTCGCAGTCGCTTCTTCGTCGAATAAGCAGAACCAGCAGAGCTGGATGCATCCACATTTGCCACCGGCAATGGAATAACTTTTGCTTTTGATTTATCAATCTCATCTGTAGCTCTGCAATTTCACTTTTTAGCTGTGCTAGGATGGATTTTGTAACAGCTGTGCAAATCTTGATTCCACCTCTCGTTATCCAAAGCAAATGGCTTTTTATCCTAGAGTAACTTCCCATGTACTCAAGATTGCAGTACTTGCATCGCCATACAACATTGCCTCCTGTAATAGCCTTCTCTAAAAGCACAACATGTTTCCACAATGGATTCTTCTTCTTCTGCTGGTCATCAACTTCAATTGGAGCACGTTCATCATGTGGCGCCATCTACTCGTACTAAACTACTAACATCTAACAAATAAAGATGAACAAAATTTCAGATCGAAGCACATGACATGTCGAACAAAACTACAAGGATGGTTGCCTGGTTCGAGTAGGGGGCGCAAGGATGCACCTTACCAACTGTAGGGACTTGGGAGCTTGGAGTTGGGAGGGCCGGAGGAGGTGCCACCTGACTTTTCGCCGTTGGCCGCTTGCTGCGATGCTAGCTGCCCCGCTGTCGGTCAATTCGATGATCGCGCAGTTGAAAGGTCCTTGTGTGGTTTTGGTAATTGAGCGACAACCTAGGTGGACTAATTGTGTTTAATTGAGATACACAAGTGATTAGTCCACAGGTACATGTGTGTGAGCAACATATGCCATGAAGGTGAAAATGGCTCGGAGATGTTGCAAAGCTCACACATGTGATGATGAAGGAGCTTATTGCACATGAGACATGACATTGAGTCATGTGATCAAGGTGGAGAAGATCAAGACATGACTTGGCTTGATGGACCAGTTGCAAGCGTGAAGGGCAAGTTGGAGGCTTTGGAGCGATGGACCGCGTGGCGGTGAAGCTTGAGCAAGACTTGGCGCCGATGGACGAAGGCAACGGTGAAAAGCAAGTGAAGTCAAGATCGATGAACCAATATAATCATGTGATGATATGAAGTGGATCATATCATTGTTGATCGTGTTGGTGCATGTGTTGCATCGACATTAGAGGAGATGGAATGGATTGTGCAAGGCAAAGGTATAACCTAGGGTATTTCATTTTACCGGTCATAGGTGTGTAGAGAAGTTGATGACCGGGTTTAGGATAGATGGCCGTATTATCAAGAGGGGCAAACTTGTTTGCATATCGGTCATCTAGTGCCACTCGAGTGATCTAACTTCGCATCTTCGCTAGGATCGAGTGGTGTGGCAAGTTGAGTGGCTAATCCTTTGGAAAATATTTATGAAAAGATAACACACATATACATGGTGGTGTACACTTGATGGTGTTGGCACATTTGCAAAGGAGAAGAAATTGGAGTTGATGAGGATCAACTCGGTGAAGAAACGGAGGTGAGAAGGTGTCACTGTGAGTGACCGGACGCTAGCCTCGGTAGGACTGGCGTGTTCAGTCAGTGGCAGCAGAGAGCGTGCAGGCGTCGGTCTTCGACCGGACGCTGGGTGAAGAAGTGACCGGACACGCAGGGCCTGCATCCGGTCGCGTGTGACGTATGGTGATGTAGCATCGCCCTAGGTATTCGGTTAATCGAAACTGATCGGTTCGGTTCCTCGGTTCTTTACAAAATTCGATTAGCATAAAAATGAAATCGATCGGTTAGCTAGGAAACTTGGAACCGAGGAAATTCGGTCTCAGTTAGTTTGGTTCGGTTTCGGTTAGAACCAAACTAACCGAGCCATACATTACATCAGCGAAACAGAAGGGAAGAAAAGGGGAAAAATGAAAAAAAACGGTGGCAGTCGCCCCTTCGTCCAGATCCGGCCTCCAGGGCTGCGGGCATGCATCGGACTCGGCCTCAACCTCCAGAGCAGACACCGGCGATAGGGGAGGACCAAGGATAGGGGAGGTAGTGGATCCACTATCGGGAAGCGCACTGGGCCTAGATCCACTGTCGGGGGCGGGCCCACCATAGATCTGGCCGCCCTCCACTGTATCCAGCCATGGGACGGTGGTGGAGGTGCTTTGGGGTGTGGGTGGGCCCGCCCGCCATGCCTCCACCATTGAAGGAGGGGCTGCGCACCCCGCGCCATGCCATCGCTGGAGGAGGTGCCGTGCCCACCGCATCACGCTGTCGCCGGAGGAGGGGCCGCACCCCCCGCATCGCGCAACTGCCAAAAGGGGATGCGCCCTAGGCTCTAGAAAGGGAGAGGGAGGCCAGAGTGGAGAGGGAGAGGGAGGACGGAGCGGAGAGAGGCGCGCTTGGTCTTGGTCTCACCTCTCGGGAAGGGAGAGGTGGCTCGGTGGGAGAGGGAGGCGTGCGGTGAGACAGAGAGAGTGAGGGAGGAGCCAAGAAACCCTAAAGGTTCTGTATTTATACTTGAATACGTTATCGGGCCTCGCCTGGGCCAGTTTGGGCCTTGGGACATAAACCGAGGGGAGCCTTTTAAGTCAGTTCTTTGGTTTTGTTCGATTAACCGAGGTCTAGAACGGAATTACCCGACATTATTTCGGTTCCTGAGAACTGGGAACCGAACTGGGAACCGAAATTTTTGGTTTCGGTTAATTCGGTTTCGGTTCTGGTTATTTCGGTTTGGTTCTCGGTTCTCGGTTATTTTTGCCCAGGGTTAACATAGCGTGGGCAACTAAGGCAACGAGGACCTAATGCTCGGATGCGTCCGATCACCTGTGTCCTGACGTGTCCGATCACAAAATAGAGACTCGGGGAGCTCTTTGGAAACGACCGGACTTCGGCGTAGCAGTGTCCGGTCCTCCTCGCTGTACTGCGTCCGGTCATCACTTGACCATTGGCGCGCGGCAGATGACCATTGAAATCAAGCGACTGTGGTTGAATGGAGGCGACGTGTGGCGTGCATCCGTTGACCGGACATTGGACCGGGTGCGTCCGGTCGATTTGACCGACACGTTCGGTCGCCCCGAGCAGTGCCCAGTGAAGGGGTACAACGGCTCTATTTTTATGGGGGCTATAAATAGAAGGGGGTCTTGGCCATGGCTGAGATAGAGCACCTTGGGGGACTTTGTGTCCATGCTTGAGAGTGCTTATGAGCCATCCATCTCACATATGCTTGATAGTGATCATCCGATTGCGTGAGAGAGCGATTCTAGTTCGATTGCATCATGAGGTTGCATCGAGTGGCACTAGGTGATCGAGTTGCAAGCCAGTGGTGCTTCTTAATCTTGGAGGTTGCTACCTTTCTAGATGGGTTGGTGGTGATCTCTATCAATGCCCGCAAGAAGCTTGTGCGGTGCTCCGGAGAAGAGCTTTTGTGAGGGGCATTGTGCTCGCCCTGCGGGAGCCGCAAAGAGCAACTCTAGTAGAGTGAGACGCGAAGGGCGACAAGTGGTCCGACCGGGTCAAGTACTAGAGCTTGTGGTAAGCACTCTACGTGGGAGAGTTTGACTTGTGGGTCACCACTAGCAAGAGGACCGGCGACAACCTTGGAGCTTGTCTCAACGGGGACGTAGCGTGTTGGCAAGCACCTGAACCTCGAGAGAAAAATCATCGTGCCAACATTGTTCTTCCCGTTAGTTTGCAATCCCCTTACATAAGCTTGTAATTACTTTCATATACATTGTGCTTGTGTAGTTGCTCTTGTAAATAGTTAGCTTGTGTAGCTCACTAGTTACCTTCTTACTTGTGTAGCATAGAAGTAGCTCCCTTGCATGGTTAATTTGGTTTGTGTAATCTTGTTAGTCACGTTGCTTAGTTTGTGTAGCTAAGTATTTGTGCTCTCTAATTTGGCATTGATTGCCTTGTTATTGAGCATTGCTAGTGAGCTTAGGAGCTTTGTGCTTTTGCTTACTAGAATTGTGTAGGAGCTCCCTGGTGCAAAATACTAGTGGCATAGGTTTGTGTGACCTTGCTCCTGGAATTGGATAGGTGAGCTCTAGCTAGCCCGACACCATTGTTGCCTAATTAGGATCTTTATAAGGTGCTTGTGAACTTCAATAGAGGGGTGTAGTCTTGGCTAGACCGATTGTTTTAATTCCGCATTTGTTTTGGTTATCCGGCGCGATTAAATTTAGAAATGACTATTCACCCCCCTCTAGTCCACCATCTTGATCTTTCAGCAAGGCTATAGGGGGCTAGGATTTCAGAGAGGGCGTCTCTAGCTTGCCGCCGACTGCTTGTAGCCCCGCCGCCGGTCGCCGTTCGACACTCGTTGCCACCGCCGAGTCTCCACTCGAATTAGAAGTGCGGCAGTCAGAATGTGGCGCCGTTCTACTGTGAGCGTGCGGGGGAGGGAGTAGGTCACACGTGGGAGAGTGGGAGCTGGGAGGTAGGTTGGGCCATTTTCATGTCATGGGCCGTATCCAAACCGGCCCATACATATCTGATACTCGTATCCAGGCTAGTACGTATCCATATTTCCTAGTACGTCCTGGATACATATCTGGGGTGTATCCGAGCCATATCTGTATCCAAAACGTGTCGGATACGCGATACAGACCCCCCTAGAGTATCCACGTGTCGGGTACCATAAAATGGGGTACCCCGAGCGTACACCAAAAGAGGCACTAAAATCCCATGAACGGCAAAGTTAGAGGGTAAGCCATGGGCTCATAACCAGCCCCGTCCGAGCCCACCCGGCTCTCCGCATCGCCTCAGGCCTCTCACAGGAGGTCGCGGCATCCTGACACAATTTCTGCCTCGCGCGAGGCCTCTCACGGAAGGCCTCGGCAAGGAACCCAATCTCCGTCTCGCGCGAGGCCTCATTCTCCGTATCGCTCGAGGCTGGCTTGTCCATAGCCCATCGCCCTCGCCTCGACCGATCTTCCCGATCAGCACGTCATGTCCCATTAATACGTCAACCACTCCCGCAATCTCAGCCGGACGACGGCTCGACACCGCGGAATGGCCGACGGGACGTGAGGTCGCATCAGCGCCATACCAGCTGAGACAGGGCACGGCGGGGATTACCGGTCACTGTATTCTGACGCTGTGCCCACGATCAGCGCCCGCACTACACTGTGCCCCGCGATCCCCGCCTCGAAAACAACATGACATGGACAGCCTGGCCCGGGTCATCACCGCCTCCGAGCCAGCACACCAGATCAACCGCTCTCTCTGGGCCTCGGCACTATGCACCAGGGTCTCGGCTATCTCGGGATTCGTGTCTGCCGAGACCCCCCACTGCGGTGCAGCCTCGGCACCGACCGAGCCTCGGCCTCGCGCACAGTCAGTCCACAGCGACTCGCACGCTGACCGCCGCACCCACTCCGAGGCAGCCCTAGAGCTCCCATGACGCACAGGATCGGATGTGACCAGCACGCCGCCCCAGTGCTCCAAGGACGGACCACTCCGACGACTACGCCGCCACAGGAACAGGCCACAGGGCTCGGACACGCCGCCTCTGTTTGCACGACACCGTATAGTTAGCTCATGTACTACCCTTGTCCTCCCTTCAAACTATAAAAGGAAAGGACTTGGGCTATTTCTAGAGGGACAGGCACTCACGAAGAACAACGCCCTGTAACACACACATTTCCCCTGCCGCCTGAGAGCAACGTCTCAAGCAGCCCACATCACACCTCGCCGAGACCTGGGACTAGCTCCCTCTCTCACCTAGCTTGTAACCCCCTACTACAAGCATTTCGTGCAAGGAATACAAGATCGATCTCCCAGACTGGACGTAGGGCTCGAATTGCCCGAACCAGTATAAACCTTGTGTCTCTTTGCATCACCATCTAGAATCGGGAACACGTAGGATAAATTCACTAGTTGGTTGAGGACCTCCCTGGTCCGAAACACCGACAGTTGGCGCGCCAGGTAGGGGCCTCTGCGTGTCAGCTTCATCATCCCAACAGGTTCCGGATGGCAGACCCCGTACGACCGCTGCGTCTCGGCACGGTGGTGTGGTTTGGGAGCCTAGAGTTCATGTCTCTAGGGCACGAGTACGACATGGTACTTCTCACACCCCGAGCCCCGCCTACCGATGACGACGTCACGCATCGGTAGCCCAGGCGCAGGCGGCGCCCGGGCGGCCGTTCTCGCCGCGCTCGCCAGGCACGACGTGAGCAAGATCATCCCGATGCCACGCAAACCCAGGGCGACTCGCCGCTCTCCGCCGGCACCCCACGACCAGCTGTTGGCGCAGGGTCCCTGGTTGGGGATCTGTCTAGCCTGAGCATGGACAAGGGAAAAACGCCGGTGGCACCTGACGATGCCCCGACATCAAGCTCCGCTCCACCAATCCTTGAGGAGCTAACTCCGGCAGAACAGAGCCCGGCGACGGCACTATCTCCATACCCCTTCGGGTTGAGAAATGCCGCCGCATCTTATGCTTACGCCTACGCTTCCGCTCACTGCGGATCTCTCGGAGCGCCGCCAGCGCTTCGCTCTCAACTTCGATACCACCGCGTCGACCCACACCCACGCCGACTCCTCGGAGGAGGACGAGGCAGTGGGCCTGGAGCGGATTTCTCCGACCTCCACGACCGAGACCATGCGTCGCTTCCTTGACCGCTAGCGACTATTGCTTTGGCTACTCCGATTCTGACGGTGAAGGTACTTACGATCCCACTCGTGAGTGCTTCCACGTCGGGCTTGGGATGCCAAGCACGGGCGACGAGGACGAGGGGGCAGATCAACCGCACTCCGCTTCATCAGGGAACGGGCGATGCTACGCCTTCGCGTATTGTCCCACCGTAGGCACGGAATGAGAACCTTGCCCTCGGACAATTCCGGCGCCCGGACCTGGAACAACTCCGCGAGCTTCAAGCCAAGGTCGAGCAAGATCGACTCCTTCTGCAACAGCTCCGAAGCACTCTCGAGCAGGAGCAGCAAGGCCGCGGTGACGGCGGAGGAGCCCGGCGATGGGCTCGTGACGTGCACCATCGCATCAACGACGACGAGGGGGACGATCGTCCCCCAATCTTTCAATCGCGCTAGCCAGAATGTCATGGCTGCGGCAATGCTAGTGCGCGCGATGCCCGAGCCCTCCACCACGGAAGGATGGTGGGTTCGCGGTGAGCTCTAGGATCTCCTCGAGACCGCACGCGGTTCTACAGGCCGAGAGTTCCACCTCCCGGTGGTGTGATGCCAGTCTCGGACCTCCCCTCAGCACCGCATCGGCAGGATAGGGAGGCTCGGTTTGTCCCGAACCCGTTCGGGTGCCGGCAATCAGTAGGGTCCCCGGTCCACGACCGCCTCGATAATCGACGTGAGGCACAGGGTGACCACGAGGTGGTCGGCTGCCGACGACGCCACGACAGCGAGGGGCACGCCTGAGGCTACCATCCACATCGGGGCGGCCGCTACGATAGCGGAGAGGACCACAGTCCTTCTCCTGAACCACTGGCCCTCGAGTCTTCAGTAGAGCCATCCGCAATGCTCAGTTTCCAGCCCGGTTTCGCCAGCCAGCCAACCTCACCAAGTATAGCGGTGAGACCAACCCCGAGCTCTGGCTCGCCGATTACCACCTGGCTTGTCAGCTAGGCGGCGCCGATGATGACCTGGCTCATCATCCGCAACCTTCCATTGCTCTTATCAGACTCAGCGCGAGCCTGGCTCGAGCACCTTCCTCCCTCTCAGATCCACGATTGGCGCGACTTGGTTTGGATCTTCGTCAGGAATTTCTAGGGCACATATGTGCGCCCTGGAAACTCCTGGGACCTTAAGAGTTGTCGCCAGAAACAGACGAGTCTCTCCGAGACTTCATCCGGCGCTTCTCGAAACAATGCACCGAGTTGCCCAGCATCGGCGACTCAGAGATTGTCCAGGCTTTTCTCTCTGGCACCACCTACCGAGACTTGGTCCGAGAATTAGGCCGGAACGTGCCGCGTTCGGCCGCCGCGCTCCTCGACATCGCCACCAACTTCGCCTCAGGCGAGGAGGCTGTAGGGGCCATCTTCCCCACGGACGACGCCAAGGGGAAGCGGAGGGATGAGGCCCCCGAGGCCTCGGTTCCCCGCCTCCCCAAAAGGAAGAAGAAGGATCGCCAGGGGAAGCGGGCCGTCCTCGAGACTGATATGGTCGTGGCCGCAGAACGCAAGAATCTCCGAGGCCCCAGGGGCCCCAGACCCTTCGATGACATGCTTAAGAAACCCTACCCTTACCACCAAGGCCCGGTCAAGCACGCCCTCGAGGATTGCTCCATGCTGCGGTGTTACTACTGCCAGGCTCGGGCCCCCCGACGACGACGCCAAGCAGAAGGGCATCCGGCGACCGGGACGATGACAAGGACGACGGGTTCCCCGAGGTACACAACGCCTTCATGATCTTCGGCGGACCCTCGGCGTGCCTTACGGCGCGGCAGTGAAAGAGGGAACTGCCGAGAGGTCTTCTCGGTCAAGGTGGCCACTCCCTAGTACCTCGACTGGTCTCGGGAGGCGATCACCTTTGATCGAGACGACCACCCCGACCATGTTCCGAATCCCAGGCAGTACCCACTTGTTGTCGACCCGATCATCGGCAACACCCGACTCTCCAAGGTGTTGATGGACGGAGGCAGCGGCCTCAATATCCTATACGCCAACACCCTGGAGCTCTTGGAGATCGACCGATCGAGGCTCCGAGGCGACGCCGCACCCTTCCACGGCATCGTGCCAGGGAAACGCACGTGACCCCTCGGGCGCATCGACCTTCCCGTCTGCTTCGGCACCCCCTCCAACTACCGCAAGGAAGTCCTTACCTTCGAGGTGGTCGGGTTCGGAGGAACCTACCACGCCATCCTAGGGCGGCCGTGCTACGCCAAGTTCATGGCAGTTCCCAACTATACCTACCTCAAGCTCAAGATGCCAGGCCCCAGCGGTATCATCACGATTGAGTCCACGTACGAACATGCATACGACTGTGACGTCGAGTGCATCGAGTACGCCGAGGCTCTCGCCGAGGCCGAGACCCTCATCGCCAACCTCGACCAATTCAGTGGCGAGGCGCCTGACTCCAAGCGTCGCGCAGGGACGTTCGAGCCCGCGGAGGCCATCAAGCTCGTCCCGGTCGACCCCGCCTGCCCCGACGACCGGGCGCTGAGGATCAGCGCCACCCTCGACATCAAATAGGAAGCCGTGCTCAGTCGACTTCCTCTGTGCGAATGCCGACATATTCGCATGGAGTCCCTCGGACATGCCGGGCATACCGAGGGAGGTCGCCGAGCACACCTTGGATATCCGGGCCGGCTCTAGACCGGTGAAGCAACGCCTACGCCGCTTCGACGAGGAAAAGCGTAGGGCCATCGGTGAGGAGGTGCAGAAACTCTTGGCGGCCGGGTTCATCAAGGAAGTGTCCCACCAGAGTGGTTGGCTAACCCCGTGTTAGTTAGGAAGAAAAATGGGAAATGGAGGATGTGTGTAGACTACACCGGTTTGAACAAAGCCTGTCCAAAAGTCCCCTTCCCATTACCCCGAATCGATCAGATCGTTGACTCCACTGCTAGGGTGCGAGACCCTGTCTTTCCTTGATGCGTATTCTGGTTACCATCAAATCAAGATGAAAGAGTCCGACCAGCTCGCGACTTCTTTCATCACCCCATTCGGCATGTACTGCTACATGACTATGCCTTTCGGCCTCAGAAACGCTAGGGGCCACATACCAGCGGTGCATGACCCAGGTCTTTGGCGACCACATTGGGTGGACCATCGAGGCCTATGTGGACGACATCGTGGTCAAGACCAGAAAGGCCGAGGATCTCATCGATGACTTAAGGATAGCCTTCAAATGCCTTAGAGAGAAGGGCATCAAGCTCAATCCCGAAGAAGTGTGTGTTCGGGGTCCCCCGAGGCATGCTCTTGGGATTCATAGTCTCAGAGCGCGGCATCGAAGCCAACCCAGAGAAGGTCTCGGCCATAACCAGCATAGGACCAATCAGAGACCTCAAGGGAGTACAGAGGGTCATGGGATGCCTTGCGGCCCTGAGCCGCTTCATCTCGCCCTCGGCGAAAAAGGCTTGCCTCTGTACCGACTCTTGAGAAAATCCGAGCGTTTTTCTTGGACCCCCGAGGCCGAAGAAGCCCTCGATAGACTCAAAGCGCTGCTCACAAATCCTCCCGTCCTGGTACCCCCAGCCAGGGACGAGGCCCTCTTACTCTACGTCGCCGCAACGACCCAAGTGGTCAGCGCTGCCGTAGTAGTAGAAAGGCAGGAAGAGGGGCATGCTCTACCCACCCAACGACCTGTTTACTTCATCAGCGAAGTGCTCTCCGAGACCAAAACGCGTTACCCCCACATCCAGAAGCTGGTCTACGCCGTAGTCCTGGCCCGGCGCAAGCTGCGTCACTACTTCGAGTCTCACCCAGTGACCGTGGTATCGTCTTTCCCCTTGGGAGAGATAGTCCATAACCGGGAGGCCTCAGGCAGGATAGCCAAGTGGGCCATCGAGCTTATGGGGGAAACCTTGACTTTTGCGCCTCGGAAAGCGATTAAGTCTCAGGTCTTGGCCGATTTTGTGGCTGAGTGGACCGACACCCAATTACCACCTGCCCAAGTCCAGACAGAATGCTGGACCATGTACTTCGACGGGTCTCTGATGAAGACCAGGGGCAGGCGCGGGACTCCTCTTCGTCTCGCCCCTCGGAGTACACATGCGCTACATGGTGCGGCTCCACTTCGCCGCCTCCAACAACGTGGCCGAGTACGAGGCCCTCATCAACGGCTTGCAAGTCGCCATTGAACTTGGGGTACGGCGTCTCGACGTCCGGGGCGACTCGCAGCTCGTCGTCGATCAAGTCATGAAGGAGTCTAATTGCCTCGACCCCAAAATGGAGGCTTACTGCAAGTTGGTACGTCGCCTAGAAGACAAGTTCGACGGTCTCGAACTAAACCACATCGCGCGGAAGTACAACGAGGCCGCCGACGAACTGGCAAAGATGGCCTCGGCACGGGCTCCGGTCCCCCCGAACGTATTTGCCAGGGACCTTCACAAACCTTCCATTGACTACACCTTGGTAACGGAGGAGGGCCCACCTGTGGAAACCACGGCGGGGCTCGACGCCCCCTCTACTGCCGAGACCCCCTCGACCGAGCCCTGAGGTCATGGAAGTCAACACCGAGCCTCCTGCAGACCGACCAGGACGCGGATTGGCGAATCCCGTTCCTCGATTGGCTTGATCGGGGGGAGCTTCCTAGCGACAGGACCGAAGCCCGATGGCTTGCGCGCCGAGCCAAGACTTACGTCCTCTGCAATGACGAATTGTACAGGCGAAGTCCCTCCGGTGTCCTCCAACGATGTATCACTGCCGAGGCGGGCCGAGCCCTGCTTTGGGACTTGCACGCAGGCGCCTGCGGGCACCATGCGGCGCCTCGGACGCTCGTAGGAAATGCTTTCCGCCAAGGGTTTTACTGGCCGACGGCGGTCGCCGACGCCACCAAGCTAGTACGCTCCTGCGAAGGATGTCAGTACTATGCTCGACAAACACATCTCCCGGCCCTGGCCCTCCAAACCATCCCCATCACGTGGCCGTTTGCCGTATGGGGGCTCGACATGGTCGGGCCTCTGCAAAAGGCCCCCGGAGGCTACACCCATCTACTGGTATCAATCGACAAGTTCTCCAAATGGATCGAGGCTCGTCCGATCAATCGAATCAAATCCGAGCAGGCAGTGCTGTTCTTCACTGACATTATCCACAGGTTTGGGGTTCCTAACACCATCATCACCGACAACGGGACACAGTTCACCGGCAAAAAGTTCCTGACGTTTTGCGACGACCACCACATCCGTGTGGCCTGGTCGGCCGTAGGACACCCAAGGACCAACGGCCAAGTAGAACGTGCCAACGGCATGATCCTACAAGGCCTCAAGCCAAGAATTTACAACCGGTTGAAAAAGTTTGGCAAGAAATGGCTCGCCGAACTCCCATCGGTCATCTGGAGCCTGAGGAACACTCCAAGCCGAGCCACGGGGTTCACGCCTTTCTTCCTGGTCTATGGGGCCGAGGCCATCCTCCCCACTGACTTGGAATATGGTTCCCCAAGGCTACAAGCCTATAACGAACAAAGTAACCGCACCACCCGAGAGGACGCCCTCGATCAACTGGAGGAAGCCCGAGACGTCGCGCTACTACACTCGGCTAAATACCAGCAGACCCTACGGCGCTATCAGGCCCGGCGCGTCCGAGGCCGAGACTTGAAGGTAGGCGACCTGGTGTTGAGGCTAGCACAGAGCAACAAGGGCCGCCACAAGCTGACCCCGCCATGGGAAGGACCATACATCATCGCCCAAGTACTGAAGCCCGGGACCTACAAGCTGGCCAACGAGAAGGGCGAAATCTTCACCAACGCTTGGAACATAGAACAGCTACGTCGCTTTTATCCTTAAATTTCCAAGCATTGTATATATTGTTTCTCGGAATACAATTAAAAAGCGTTCTTTAGTTGGTCTAATTTTTCGAGAAACCCCCCCGAGCCCATCGTGGGTCTCGGCAATACAATAACACGGTAAGGGAGACTCGGCTCTGCCTCGGCAGAACCAAGCCTCCCTCGGGGGCTAGATGGGGGACTCCCCCTAAGTCCCATGCACCATTCTTCAGTCATTTTTCGAAAAAAATTCCTACGCCAAGTCTCTAGCACGCTCTGACGAATCGGTTGTAAAAACCCCTCGGACCAAAGTCTGTTTCCTAAGCAAGAGGCCGGTAGAGTCGCGAGACGGCCTACGCCTCCGGGCTATGGCACTCCCTCACTACCTCTCGCCCAAGGGACGGCTTAGGCTCCAAGGAGGCGTTTTGCAAAAGAAATCTGATCAGAAGCAACAGAGGGCAGAGGCTCGGAAACACGAGAAAAACAACTAAGAAACACAAATACTTCAAAAAGAAAGGCCTCGACGGCCACAAGCGTTACGATACAAAGATAATTCCTACTCTATTTTTACATGGCCCCTTGGGCCCAGGTCAAGGCTCAGGGCCTCCAGCATCGGCAGATGGTAGGGGAGGGACCACCTCCTCTTCGAAGAGCAGTCGCCAACGCCGTGCTAGGGCCTTCCGCCGCCTCCATCAGCTTCGTGACCGCCGCGTCGGCCTCCTCGTCATCATCAGGTAGGACATAGCCATCACTGATGGCCAGGAGGTCGACGCCAACATAGTGAGAGGAGATGATGACCAACGCGCGCTTGACACCCGTGTGCAGCGCTCCTCGGAGCCGCTTGCGCATCTGGCTGCTCAGCGCGATCAAACAGCTCCCAAGGGAGCTACCTGACTGAACCCCTTTGACCTCCAAGGCCTCATAGGCAGAAAGGGTGGCATGTTTCAACACCTCATGCTCCTCGATCTCGGTCTCGAGCACCGTCTGCACCGCGCTAGAAGCCTCGGCTACCCGAGTAACCTCCACCTCTGACTCTGCACCACGGAAAACGGAATGAGGTTGAGCGAGGGAAAAACAACCTAAATTAGGGGCGGAAGCCCACGGAACTCACCCTTGGCCTTCTGCTCCTAGCGTCGGGTCTCGACCTGACAGGCCTCGGCTTTCTCCTTCCAGCGTAGGGCCTTGGCCCGGGAAGCCTCGGCCTTCTCCTTCAAGCGCTGGGCCTTGACCCGAGAAGCCTCGGCCGCCCTAGAAGCTTCACTCCCCAACTCTGCGTCACACAAGGAAGTTAGGGAGCGAACATAAGGAAAAGAAAACAAAATGAGGGGACTAAAACACACCCTCGACCGTCCCCCTCCAAACCACAGCCTCGGTTTGCGAGGCCTCAGCTGCAGCAAGGGCCTCATCCAAGGCACCTTTCGTCAGCTGGTGTGCATTCTGTTCTGCCCCTAGCTGCCCCGCAAGAGCGGTGGCCGAGGCCGTAGCTTCAACGGCTCGAGCCCTGAAGGCATCCCGATCACTAGCCACATGGGCGAGCTCCTCCTCCAACTCCTTGACCCGTGCCACCAGAGGGGCAAGCTGCTCCTGGGCCATGGCCACCTCGACCTTCATGTCGGCACAATGAAGGCGGAGGTCCTCCACCTCCGCGCTCTGCGCCACTAGGAGCTTGTTGGCACCCACAAGCAGGCCCTTTTGCCGCTGGAGCTGGTCCCAGACATCCCTCTCCCACCGGAGAAAGACCGACTTCCCAAGGGACCGGGTCTCGAGCTCCTGGGGAAGCAGAACAGGGGTCATTGATTGCAACAAAACTTAGAAAAAGACAACATCGCGCGAGAAAAGAAGACGCGAACCTGGGCGACTCCGGGCAGTTCGTCGACCACCACGGACAGCGCCGTTTGTAGCGACCGCTCCGCCAGCTGGCGGTATTGCTCGAAGGTGCCCCAGCGCCCGCCCTCGGCTGCGTCCTCGAGGGTGAACAGAGGCTCCCCCTCAGGGTCGTCCCGGCTCCGCCACAGTACCCGCGGGTGATCCCACCCGCGAGGCTCGGGTCACGCCCGCACGAGGGCCGAGCTTCCCTCGCCCAAGATCGGAGCCGGCTGTTCCACGGCGCCGGTCTCCTCGGCGTCGACCACCTCCTGCGCTCGGGAAGTATCGTCGAAGGAGATCGGATAGACCTCCACCTCCCAGGCGCTCTCTCGTAACAACGGCGGGCCCTGAACCAAGGGCGCCACCAAGGCCTTCGCCGCCTTCATCTTCGCCTCCTAGACAGACGGCCTCGTCGCCATCACATCGGCCTTGGCGATCTCGGGGGCTCCGGCCTCCGCAATTATGGCCTCGACGGTCTCGGGGGCTCCAGCCTCCGCCATCGTGGCCTCGGTGATCGCAGAAACACCGACCGCCGCCTCTACGGTCTCAGCGGTCTTAGGCGCCCCGGCCTCCGTTGCCTCAGCCTCGAAGACCCCGGGGGCCTCGGCAACCAAGGGCACCCCGGCCCCATCTGACTCGTGAGCCTCGCCCTTGCGGGGCGGAAGCACTCCCTCCCCCGTCTGTGTTGGGGTCGCCTCGGCAGCCCCTCCTTGGGTGGCTGGCTCCTTCGGGTCGGCCCTCGCTGATGCCGCGCCGCGTTGTATAGCGGCTTGTGCCTCCACCACCCAGTGGGCGGAGGAGCCGAGGCTCGCCTTGAGCGCCTTAAGGGGCGCCAAGGGAAGCTCGTCCGCAGGCCGCTTCCGACTAAGGAAAAATCACCTACAGGGTCAACATGAGACCAAAGAGCGAACGGAAGGCACTGCGACCCCACCAAAAATACACCTACCTCGAACGGGGCGGCAACCGCTTCGCCATGGCGACCCTCATCCGCAAAGGCGGTGGCGGCAGTAGAGGCATCGCCTCTGTGTCCATCGGCGCCAGCCGGTCCTCAAAGGACCCCGGCGCCCCATCGGTCCTCTGCGGGGGCGGTTGTGTCGCCTCCGCCGCCACTTGTTCCACCACCGCCGTCGAGCCCATCGGGCTGACGGCACGTTTGCCCAACTCCCGCGCCCCAGGCGTATTGGCCTCAGCCCCAAAGCGGGCAATCGCTGACCCCGGGTCCGCTTCTCCTCCTCCTCCCGGGAGTGCCGGGCTGCTTGCCAACGCCCCGGGCACCACCTCCACTACGTCAGGGAGATGGTCCAGGGGACCTCGCCCCACCTCACCCTCGTCATCCCCGTCCGAGGCCTCCATCGACAGCGACGGCGACGGGGATTCCTCCAACGGGAGGCCATCCTTCCTTTGTTGACGGCGGCGCTTGTCTAGCTCCTCGCGCGCGAGGATCTTCTTTGTGCGCTTTGCCGCCTTGGCGTCTTTCCATTTTTTCTGCGCGTTGGCGTGCGCCCGGTTGATCGCCCGCCGCCTCGCGTCCTCGGGAACGGGCAGCGGAGAGGAGTGCACGTCCCTCATCCCCTGCAGGAACGACGAACGCGCATAAGGGAACAAGAAGTGAGGGGAAACGGAGGAGGCTCGGGGGCTACAGCGGCACATGACTTACCAGCGAGAGGAACCCCCGCGATGGTCGCATCACGATGAGGGTCAAGTTGCCGCCCCTCAGCTTTGCCTCTACCGTCTCCCCCACCAGATGAACAATTTCCTCATCGGAAAGGGCGGAGGAGGACATCCGAATGCCCTCAATGGGCTCACCCGGCTTCATCTCGAACAGCCGCCACCGCCGAGCCATCAGCGGCAGCACCCTCCGGCGGTGGAAGGCAGCCATGACCACAGCCATGGTAAGGCCATGCGGCCTCGTAGCCTCTCTAGCCCCTCCAGAAGCGGCTGCAACTTGGGCTAGGTCGTCCTTAGGGACGCCGTACTTCCATCTCTCTGGGCAGCTCCCCACAATCCGCCCAGTGTAGGGGGGAAGTCCTCCGTCGTCGTTACGAAGGTAGAACCAGCTCGTGTACCACCGGCGATTGGATGACGCGAGCTGGTCTGGAATGTAGAGGTGCTGGCGGTCCTGGCGCACTTGGAGAGTGCAGCCACCGGCCCTCGTCGCTTTCCTCGTACTCGACGTGCCCGTCGGCTTAGTGGTGTGCCCCGCCCGGAATAGATGGAGCCACAACTCCCAATGGGGAGCAATCCCCAAGTACCCCTCGCAGACGGCAACGAAGATGGCCGCCTGTGCGATGGAGTTGGGGTTGAAGTTGTGGAGCTCCACGCCATAGTAGTGCGGGAGCTGCCCTGCATGAACCGATCCGCCGGGACGCCGAGGCCGCGCTCGTGAAAGGAGATGAAGCTCACGACGTAGCCGTCGTGAGGCCTCGGCCCTGGCTCGCCATACGGAGCGATCCACTCCGGCCTATTGGGGTCCGTCACCGGACGAAGGAGTCCGCTATCGACGAGCGACTGGAGCGTCTCCATGGTGACATCGGAAGGATCCCAGGGGTCCGCCTCGACAACAACGATGTCGCCGGCCATGAGTGCGATGGAAGGATCGGATGCGGTGGTGAGTTTTTCTCTCTCTCCCACGCTCTCGCTTTTTCTCGCTTTCTCCCTGGCTCGCTCTTCTCCCTTCTTCTTCCCGGCACCCGCTGCTCTAGCGATGGCTCGATGGAGGCAGAGCTAATGTAGGCAAGGTAAGGTGAGGAGGGGCGAGACTCTTCGAGTATTTATGCAGGGGGAAGGCGAAACGAATGGGCGATGAAATCGAGGAAGTTTCCCCCTGATCCGGCGCAGTTAACCACGAGCCGATTTTGCTGCCCACGTGCCCACTTCTTTCTCATTAATTGCGGGAACAGTTATGTCCCATCCACCACGTCACGCTCGGCCACTACGGCAGCAGGCGTCGTTTCGCCTCCCCAGGAAACCGCCTCAAAAGGCGCGCCACCCGTTGCCGAGCCAACGGGGAAGATATTCCCCCCGGCCTATTCCTTTCAGATGAAGGAACCAGGCTCTGAGCCTATTACGGTCTAGGGGTTCAAAGGCTGCCAAGGGGTTTCGACAGCCGCCCCAGGACAACAGAGTCAGGGACAACCGTGGGCGAGCCTATACGGGGCTGAGGCCCAAGCAAGCGAAACGCTTAGGACGCCCTAAGTCGTGTCCGAGACCGGTAGGAAGGTCTTTGAATGGGATCCCACCGTAGGGAGGCACCGAGCCACCGAGGCCCAGCGAACGGCCTCGGCACCCACTAGAGAAACCCTCTGGTACTCTTGGAGTGTGTCTCTAGACCGCTAGCCGTCCCCTAGCGAACGGGGCACGGGCCTCCACTCGGACTTACCCGATAACAGCTCACCAGAAGTGCCAACGCTCGTGCCCACCGAGGATAGCCTGGCACATTCCACCCCTCCTTCCGAGCGAAAAGGAAGCATGAGGGTCGTACAAAAAAGTCAAGGGAACCCCTGACGGACCTCTCGCCCCGTGCAGAGGCTAGGGGGCTCTTCCTGCAATCTTGTCGAGACCTAGCGACCTTGGTTCGCACTCGAGGGGGCTCAGCAAAACAACCCCTCCTTCCGAGCGAAAAGGAAGCGCGAGGATCGTACAAAAAGCCAGGGGAGCTCCTGATGGCCCTCTGCTCCGTGCGGAGGCTAGGGAGCCCTTCCTGCAACCTTGCCGAGACCCCGTGACCAAGGCTCGCACCCAAAGGGGCCTCGGCAAGCAAACCCTCAAGCACGAGGGGCGTATAAAAAGCCAGGAGAGCTCCCGACGGCCCTCTCGCCCCGTGCAGAGGCTAGGAGGCTCTTCCTGCAACCCTGTCGAGACCCAACAGCTCCGGCTCACACCCGAATGGGCTCGGCAAATAAACCCTCCGTCCGAACGAAAAGGATATGTGAAGGTCGAATAAAAAAGCCAGGGGACCCCTGACAGCCCTCTTGCTCTAGGCGAAGGCTCGGGGGCTCTTCCTGCACCCTAGACAAAGACAAACGATCTAAGTCCACGCTAGAAGTTTCGTTACAAATACGATAAAGGGCACCAAGCCCGTTACGGTCCAGGGGTTCGAAGGCTGGGCCTCTAGAGGTTTCGACAGCCGCCCTAGGGCAACAAAGTCAGGGACGACTTTGGGGCAAGCCTACGAATGGCCGAGACCCAAGCGAACAATCGCTCGGGGCATCCTAAGTCGTGTCCGAGACCAACAGGGAAGTCTCCGAATGGGATCCCATTGTAGGGAGGCACCGAGCCACCGAGGCCCAGCGAACGGCCTCGACACCCACTAGAGAAACCCTCTGGTACTCTTGGAGTGTGTCTCTGGACCGCTAGCCGTCCCCTAGCGAATGGGGCATGGGCCTCCACTCGGACTCACCCGATAACAGCTCACCGGAAGTGCCAACGCTCGTGCCCATCGAGGGTAGCCTAGCACATTCCACCCCTCCTTCCGAGCGAAAAGGAAGCGTGAGGGACGTACCAAAAGCCAGGGCAACCCCTGACAGACCT